>NC_064929.1:219367678-219667678 GCF_023897955.1 Schistocerca gregaria
AAGATTGTAAGCAACAAAAAGTTAAAGAAATATTTGAAATTATGCTCAAAATTTACTGGAAGCTGCCAAGTGTTTCCAGTACAAAACAATGGACGAATATAAACAGAGTAATCAGAATTCTATATTAAGCAAAAGCTAGTTTTACAGGCATCTCTATGTTTTGTGGCATCTTACAACCTGAACCACGTGTTGTAAATGATATAATTTTGCAAGTACATTTGGGACACACGTAAATACTGTACACAAAGTGTGTCGTGAATAGAGTTAGCAGTCAAGAAGCGACAAATTAAAACTCTACAGCTGATGTCAAAGTTTTAACAAGTGCCATTTCGAGTGAAAGCTAGCTTTTCATGCCTCTAAGTGTTTGTGGCATCTCATTTCTGTCGAATTACGTATTATAAGGTGACGTAATTTTGCAGCACGAGTGGATAGTGCCTGCAAACTGTTTTCAAAGAGAGTAAGTAGTGGAGAAGTAATAAATTGAAACTCCGTGTCTCGTCCCGACATCTGACTGCACCCACGGGAAGAATAAAGGAAGAGAAACTTTTTCCTTTCGTCATTTTACGGAGGTTGTCAGTGACGAAAGGTTTTGCCAGATTTCAAATTACGTGTAAAGTTTGTCGGAGTTTGCTAAGTGCTCTCATTCTCAATTACTAGAGGAATTAAGTCCGCGTTTTCAGGAGCCGTCAGTTACGTCACTTCGAGACGAATACGAAGTTTCTAATTGTAATACTTGTCACGACGTATTAAACGTTCGACATACAATTATCCGTACCTCTTAATGATTTGCTTGTGACAGCACACTTTAAAGGTTGTCAGTAATTATGCAGAATACTCTGTTTCACTGTTCTGCACTGTACTTCTTTCTCTAGATTGTCGCACAGATGACAAAATGGTAGATATTGAAATAGATGACGGAGGGATACAGAAACAATCAAAATCGCTCAAAAAAGGAAAGGCCGCTGGACCTGATGGGATACCAGTTCGATTTTACACAGAGTACGCGAAGGAACTTGCCCCGCTTCTTGCAGCGGTGTACCGTAGGTGTGTAGAAGAGCGTAGCGTTCCAAAGGATTGGAAAAGGGCACAGGTCATCCCTGTTTTCAAGAAGGGGCGTCGAACAGATGTGAAGAACTATAGACCTAGATCTCTAATGTCAATCAGTTGTAGAATTTTGGAACATGTATTATGTTCGAGTATAATGACTTTTCTGGAGACTAGAAATCTCTGTAGGAATTGGAGTGGGTTTCGAAAAAGAGGATCGTGTGAAACCCAGCTCGCGCTATTCTTCCACGAGACTGAAGGCCATAGACACGGGTTCCCAGGTAGATGCCGTGTTTCTCGACTTCTGCAAGGCATCCGATACACTTCTCCACAGTCGTTTAATGAACAAAGTAAGAGCATACGGACTTTGAAAAGTTCCTAGATAACAGAACACAGCATGCCGTTCTCAATGGAGAGAAGTCTTCCGAAGTAAGAGTGATTTCAGGTGTGCCGCAGAGGAGTGTCGTAGCACCATTGCTATTCGCAATATATATAAATGACCTTGTGGATAACATCAGAAGTTCAATGAGGCCTTTTGCAGATGATGCTGTAGTGTATCGAGAGTTTTAACAATGGAAAGTTGTACTGAAATGCAACGCACTGACGCATGGTGCAAGGAATGGCAATTCAATCTCAATGTAGACAAGTGTAATGTGCTGCGAATACATAGAAAGAAAGATCCTTTACCATTTATCTGCGATATAGCAGGTCAGCAACTGGAAGCAGTTAATTCCATAAATTATCTGGGCTTTGGCATTAGGGGTGATTTAAAATGGAATGACCACATAAAATTAATCGCCAGTAAAGCAGATGCCAGACTGAGATTCATTGGAAGAATCCTAAGGAAATGCAAAAGGAAGTAGGTTACAGTACACTTGTTGGCCCACTGCTTGAATACTGCTCACCAGCGTGGGATCCGTACCAGATATGGTTGGTAGAAGAGAGAGAAGATCCAACAGAGAGCAGTGCGCTTCGTTACAGGATCATTTAGTAATCGCGAAAGCCTTACGGAGATGATCGATAAACTCCAGTTGAAGGCTCTGCAAGAGAGAAGCTCAGTAGCTCGGTACGGGCTTTTGTTAAAGTTTCGAGAACATACCTTCACCGAAGAGTCAAGCAGTATACTGCTCTCACCTACGTATATCTCGCGAAGAGACCATGAGGATAAAAACAGAGAGATTAGAGCCCACACAGAAGCATACCGACAATCCTTCTTTCCATGTACAATACGAGACTGGAATAGAAGGGAGAACCGATAGAGGTACTCAGGGTACCCTCCGCCACACACCGTCAGGTGGCTTGCGGAGTATGGATGTAGATGTAATACTGAAAATCAAATATCTGATGCCCCATATGCTGCAACAGACACCCAGTTCTGGGATACCGTTTTAGGAATATAGATACAATGCACATCTGGAACAACACACAAATTCACACTCTCTGACCACTGTATTTGGTTAAGCAAACATTTCATTTTATGTTATTCGTGTGCTGTACTTGCACTCCTTTCTTAGACATCTCATACATCAGATATTTACAATGAGGTTATATACTTCCCAAAAATCTCACAAGAACTGACAGCAAACATATTTAACAAAGTTATTATTTTTTATTGCACTAATGGACACAAGGTGACAGTGAAACCTATAATCTCATTGTGCATGTTACGCACAGCACATAAACAATTTTTTCTGTTCACTAAAAACTAAATAAATAAATAAGTAGGTAACAGTAAGGCGAGCGGGGGTGCAAATCCATCCTCAAAGTGTTCCACTGCCTGAGTTTCCTTCCCAGTTTCTCATTTCAAGATCCTACAACCAATTCCAAGTGTATGTCCTGATCGAACAGTTAATTTTTCAATGTCTCACTCCTTTTCAGGTGTCTTTAGTCCTCTTTAATATTTCTTCTGTCGGTTTCATCCATAACACTGTCAGAGGCTTATTTTATGATGAAGTGACTATGACACAGAAGCTCAGATACTAGCAGCACATGTCATCAACCCCCAAGTGCATCTTTTGTATTTACACGATCCAGTCACATTAACATGACCACCTGTCGAAAGCCTGAGTAACGGTGGTTTGCAGAGCAGATCACTTGCAGGACGTGCAGGAAAACAATGCGGTTCTGGAAGGTTCCGACGGGAACATGCAGTGCCCTGGCCAGCTGCGCTAGGTTTCTCAGTTGAGAACAGCCCAATTGAGGTGGTCCCCCAGATTCTCAACTGGGTTTAATTCCGGGAAGGTCGGTTGCCAGAGAGTGCAGTAAACTCACTCTGGTGTTCTTCAAACCGACTCGTCCCGGTGCCCTTCGAACCGCATGCGTACGAGGTGAGCCGGTGAAACGTTGCACTGTCTTATCGATAGGTGCCGTCGTGCCGAGGAAAAACAGACTGGGTGCAAGTGTCACGGCCTTCGAGGATAGCTGCGTACTAGTGTCGACCTACTGTGCCTTCCAGAACGACGAGATCGCCCGGGGAATTCCCTAGATTGTAACACTCCTCCTTTGGCCCGGAATGTTCCGACAATTACTGCGGGGGTTCACTCCGATGGCCGCCGCCGTAGACACTGAGCCCGTACGTCTGGAGGAGTATAAAAGGCCACTCGTCACCACTCGGCATATGACGAGTTGTGGCACTGGCACACAAATTCCACCGTCTGTCGCAAACGAATGGGAGCCGACACAGGTGTGCCGACGAGGCACCCGCTGCGGGGGCCGACGTGCGGCGACATCGTCCGTCGGTGTCACCGAGGAGCCACTGCCGGTTGACCCTAAGTTTGGCTGACCGGTCAGTCGCACGTCTATTCATCCGTACACATTCCCGCAGCCATCGTTCCCACCCGTCTGTGACCCGTCGTGCACTGCGGACGCTTCGGCGCTAGTTTCAGATAGTGCCACTTTGCCACACACAGTGTACTTTAACCGTGGTGGAACACGAACAGTTGACAAACTTAGCCATTTCTGAAATATTTTCACCTGTGGGTGAACGCCGACGACCGTGCCCTTTCGGATGTCCACTACTGCACTCTTTTCCCATCTGCCCCGTCACACGTTATATATTGTCTTCTGCTAGTGCTGCTGCCTGCCACGTGCGAGTGGTTATTGCAAACGTAGGTGGTAGTAACATTAACGTGACCGAGTGCGTACACCCCACGAAACTCGATGCACGCACTGTACCTAGACTGCCGACGAGACACTCTGTCTGAAGACATCACACGGCTCTCAGATGGTGAGCCACAGACAAACTGGAAAGTCTGGCAACTACAAAAACATTTTGCAAGACGCAGTGCCACTTCCCACACTTTGTGTATTATCTGTGCCACATCACGAGTGCTCCTCGTCCGAGCCATCTCGCCGAGCGTGCCGATGTCTACCCGGCTCATGACGTAAAGAATGTCAGTCGTACGAGACGCTTTCTGCCCTCGGTCGTAGAAACACTCGGGCCTACATCTACATGATTACTCTGCAATTCACATTTAAGTGCTTGGCAGAGGGTTCATCGAACCACAATCATACTATCTCTCTACTAT
This sequence comes from Schistocerca gregaria, assembly GCF_023897955.1. Classification (NCBI taxonomy): domain Eukaryota; kingdom Metazoa; phylum Arthropoda; class Insecta; order Orthoptera; family Acrididae; genus Schistocerca; species Schistocerca gregaria. Next base: position 219,372,250 of record NC_064929.1, read on the forward strand.
TCCACACCCTAACAGAGCGCGGGGAAAACTGTTCAAGCTCTGATTTCTCTTATTTTATTTTGATGATCATTCCTACCTATGTAGGTTGGGCTCAACAAAATATTTTCGCATTCGGAAGAGAAAGTGGTGACTGAAATTTCGTAAAAAGATCTCGCCGCGACGAAAAACGTCTTTGCTGTAATGACTTCCATCCCATTTCGCGTATCATATCTGCCACACTCTCTCCCCTATTACGTGATAATACAAGACGAGCTGCCCTTTTTTGCACCCTTTCGATGTCCTCCGTCAATCCCACCTGGTAAGGATCCCACACCGTGCAGCAATATTCTAAGAGAGGACGAACGAGTGTAGTGTAAGCTGTCTCTTTAGATGGACTTGTTGCATCTTCTAAGTGTCCTGCCAATGTAACGCAACCTTTGGCTCGCCTTCCCCACAATATTATCTATGTGGTCTTTCCAACTGAAGTTGTTCGTAATTTTAACACCCAGGTACTTAGTTGACAATTATACTATTTACCGAGTAATCAAATTCCAACGGATTTCTTTTAGAACTCATGTGGATCACCTCACACTTTTCGTTATTTAGCGTCAACTGCCACCTGCCACACCATACAGCAATCTTTTCTAAATCGCTTTGCAACTGATACTGGTCTTCGGATGACCTTACTAGACGGTAAATTACAGCATCATCTGCGAACAACCTAAGAGAACTGCTCAGATTGTCACCCAGGTCATTTATATAGATCAGGAACAGCAGAGGTCCCAGGACGCTTCCCTGGGGAACACCTGATATCACTTCAGTTTTACTCGATGATTTGCCGTCTATTACTACGAACTGCGACCTTTCTGACAGGAAATCACGAATCCAGTCGCACAACTGAGACGGTACCCCATAGCCCGCAGCTTGATTAGAAGTCGCTTGTGAGGAACGGTGTCAAAAGCTTTCCGGAAATCTAGAAATACAGAATCAACTTGAGATCCTCTGTCAATAGTGGCCATTACTTCGTGCGAAAAAAGAGCTAGCTGCATTGCACAAGAGCGATGTTTTGTGAAGCCATGCTGATTACGTATCAATAGATCGTTCCCTTCGAGGTGATTCATAATGTTTGAATACAGTATATGCTCCAAACCCGTACTGCAAACCGACGTCAATGATATTGGTCTGTAGTTAGATGGATTACTCCTACTACCCTTCTTAAACACTGGTGCGACCTGCGCAATTTTGCAATCTGTAGGTACAGATCTATCGGTGAGTGAGCGGTTGTTTATGAGTGCTAAGTAGGGAACTATTGTATCAGCGTAATCTGAAAGGAACCTAATCGGTATACAATCTGGACCTGAAGACTTGCCCGTATCAAGCAATTTGAATTGCTTCGCAATCCCTAAGGTATCTACTTCCAAGAAACTCATGCTAGCAGATGTTCGTGTTACAAATTCTGGAATATTCCATTCGCCTTCCCTGGTGAAGGAATTTCGGAAAACTGCGTTCAATAACTCCGCTTTAGCGGCACAGTCGTCGGTAACAGTACCATCGGCACTGCGCAACGAAGGTATTGACTGTGTCTTGCCGCTTGTGTACTTTACATACGACCAGAATTTCTTCGGATTTTCTACCAAATTTCGAGACAATGTTTCGTTGTGGAACCTATTAAAGGCATCTCGCATCGAAGTCCGTGCCAAATTTCGCGCGTCTGTAAATTTTAGCCAATCTTCGGGATTTCGCGTTCTTCTGAACTTCGCATGCTTTTTCCGTTGCCTCTGCAACAGCGTTCGGACTTGTTTTGTGTACCACGGGGGATCCGTTCCATCTCTTACCAATTTATGAGGTATGAATCTCTCAATTGCTGTTGCTACTATATCTTTGAATTTGAGCCACATCTCGTCTACATTTGCATACTCAGTTCGGAAGGAATGGAGATTGTCTTTTAGGAAGGCTTCTAGTGACAATTTATCCACTTTTTTAAATAAAATTATTTTGCATTTGTTTCTGATGGATTTGGAAGAAACAGTATTGAATGTAGCTACAACGACCTTGTGATCACTAATTCCTGTATCAGTCATGATGCTCTCTATCAGCTCTGGATTGTTTGTGGCTAAGAGGTCAAGTGTGTTTTCCAAACCATTTACAATTCGCGTGGGTTCGTAGACTAACTGCTCGAAATAATTTTCGGAGAAAGCATTTAGGACAATCTCGGAAGATGTTTTCTGCCTACCACCGGTTTTGAACAAGTATTTTTGCCTATATATCGAGGGAAGGTTGAAGTTCCCACCAACTATAATCGTATGAGTGGGGTATTTATTTGCTACGAGACTCAAACTTTCTCTGAACTGTTCCGCAACTGTATCGTCGGAGTCTGGGGGTCGGTAGAAGGAGCCAATTATTAACTTAGTTCGGCTGTTAAGTATAACCTCCACCCATACCAATTCGCACGGAGTATCTACTTCGACTTCACTACAAGATAAACCACTACTGACAGACACAAACATTCCACCACCAATTCTGCCTAATCTATCTTTCCTGAACACCGTCTGAGACTACGTAAAAATTTCTGCAGAACTTATTTCAGGCTTTAGCCAGCTTTCTGTACCTATAACGATATCAGCTTCTGTGCTTTCTATTAGTGCTTGAAGCTCAGGGACTTTTCCAGCACAGCTACAACAATTTACAACTATAATTCCGACTGTTCCTTGATCCAAGCACGTCCTGTATTTGCCATGCACCCTTTGACATTGCAGCCCACCCCGTACTTTCCCGAGGCCTTCTAACCTAAAACAACCGCACAGTCCACGCCTCACAGCCTCCGCTACCCGTGTAGCCGCCAGCTGAGTGTAGTGAACTCCTGACCTATTCAGCGGAACCCGAAACCCCACCACCCTATGGCGAAAGTCAAGGAATCTGCAGCCAACACGGTAGCAAAACCGTCTGAGCTTCTGATTCAGACCCTCCACCCGGCTCTGCACCACAGGTCCGCAGTCGGTTCTCTAGCAAATTCACCTCAGGTGTCGACTGCACTTGCAGGTTAGTGTTTTCTACAACAGTCGAGCACGACACCACCACATTTCCGCTCTCGACAGGACATACCAGAAGAGGTCTGAAACCCTGAACTTTCAGATATGCCATCCTTACTGACATTCGCGTACTGTAACCCAAATACGTCGACTCCTTTACAGACGACAGCTGCCACTGCACTGCACACGGACGGCCCGTATGCCCCCTCTGTGAGGATTTGTTACGTGGTATAAGGCAAGTTACACACTGTCACCATTACGTCAGGGAGGCGGAGCGTACGTACCGGCAGCTTCTCCGGATGGCGGACCCTGCGGTGGCGGAGGAGGCCGCGCCGTGCTGGCCCCGGTGCCCAGTGACTGCTGGGAGGTGGGGACTGCCGGCCGCACGCCGCCGCCTAGGAACTGCTGTCGCAGGCCCCCCGGGCTCGGGAGTGCACCTTGTCCTGCAACGGGAGAGGGCACCCCGGCATGGAGTAAGACACATAAAATTGCAGTCACAGTCAGTCTGCACAGTACGACGTCTCCAGCTTGAAGACTGGTTTGCTGCAACTCTCTACTTCAGTCTCTCCTGTGTGAGTCTCCTCCTCTCTGTGCAACTTCTGCAGTTCACATTCATTTAAGAACCTGCTTACTGTAGTCAAATCTTTATCTCCCTCTGCAAGTTTTACTCTCCACCCCCACAGTTTGTAGTGCCTCGAGAATTTGGGGGGAAATTCTAGATACACTCGTATTTCCGACGTTTCGAACACGCGTTTATTTTACAGGTGAGTGTGCGAAAGTGGAGCTGTGCCTACTGCGCCACGATTACGTGTGTGCAGGACTGGTGTGTATCGGGTGGTCGATCGGCGCGTGAAGATATCCGCAGCGCTTACCTTGGAACACCCAGCACTAGGAACGAGCGCACCTTACTCTGTGACAGTGCTTCATCAGTCATTATTAGGAACAGTTGAACGTTGTTGAAAGGAAAAGAAAAGACACTTATCTTAATTATCCACTTACTTTTGTCAGGTCCGGATGGTGGACTTACTAGAACTTTGAAAGATTTATAGTACTGTATTTGTGGTAAAAAGTATGTAATAGTATCCGATGGACCGGAAATTGGTGAACTTACGAAAAATGATTCCTGTATGTGAAAACTGTTGTTTGTTGTGAAAATACAGTGGGATTGAGTTCAAAGTATCTCGAGTGTACGGGGTTATTTTAAGAGAAGAGAAAATTCCTCCACAACAGCATCTATGGAGAAGAAGTGGGGTAGACCATTGCAGCTGGCTATCCTGAAAAGAAGACCGGCAAAGCAACTTTGCATAAGTTCACGAATCGAGAGGGAGTGCGAGTCTTGCACAACAACACCACACTGTTCCCTCTAACCACCGGAAACCACCAGAAGTTCTCTCCACTGCGGTACGGAACTGACAATTTCTCGACACCTCGAGACACGTTCCAACAACGGATCCCTTATTGTAGTATAGTTGTGGCATTAATTTCATTTCTTCGCAATCTGATTTAGTATAAAAGCTACAGAAGCAAACACAAAGGGAAGGAAGGTTTGAGTTTCACACCCAACTACTTTTAACATCCTCACAGGCTGGTGGAAAATAATGACCCAGAAAGTGCCTTATTTGAGAACTCTCACAGGATTTTCCCAACTTCGTTTGTATATATTTCTATCTATACGCACAAGAAAATTTTTTTTGTGTTTGCAGGATGTCTTATCTTAGATGCTGAAAGCAGCTGTTTCGTAATAGTCTCAAAACTGAATGCATATACGAAAATTGTTTATGTAATGGGAAATCATAATTCCGTAGACGGTGGTGGAAAGTTTCAATGCATTTAATAAACAGCATCTCTGTACCACAAAAAGACCGTATAGTAAATTTTCATTCGCAGACAACTAGTTTCAGCTGTGTGAACATCATAAAGTCCCAGATTCACACTACATGGAGACTGTTGAAGGTTCCTCAGCGTCAAATACATAACTGTCTTTAAACGCAGCATCTAAGCTTTGACAAATGTCATATTGTCAGATGAAGAAAATGTGCTAACTTGTGAAGGACCGCAAGTGTTTTATGGATACAGTACAGCGGCACTACACAGAACACTACGTCTCGACATAGGGGAAACAAAAATATTCACTCACAAGGACTGTAGACGGTAACCAACATTGGCAACGCTACACCAAGGGATCTCGCTCAACCTAATGAAAGGAAAAAACGTGTGACATGGAGAGGAGGAAAAAAAACTTTGCAAAATGTAGATACAAATGAAGTGGAAGATAATACACTATAGTTAAACGAGTTAGTTGCACAGAAAGTATCTTTCAAAGAGACACACGGCCACATCGAAAATGTGTAAGAGAAAAATAAGTGTTGTAGCAGCAGGAAAGGCTGTGGATTAGATTCGAGGGGAAGACATTAGCAAATTACATTTGTACGGGAAGAAGTGTCTTTTCAAACAAAAAACAGTCTCCCTCAGTAAAATGATTTCTCCCTCGACTCTACTGCAGTGAGTGGTCACTTTTATTTGCAGTCAACCCAAAACTCTCTGACACCGTGCTATACTAAGTTTCTAGGGCAGAGTGTGTGGGGTAACCTTACCTTGCTGGGGAGACTGCGGTGTGACGCCAGTGGCCCCCGTGGAGAAGTCGGCCTCGGGCCCCTCCTGCTGTTGTTGTTGTTGCTGCTGCTGCTGCTGCTGCTGCTCACGTTTCTCCTGCTCGAGGAGTTCCTCCAGCAGCAGGGGCTGCTCCTGCAGTTGGACAGACTACTGTTTGTCAATACGAGCTCACACCTTACGGGCCTTCCGATAAGATAAAGAACTGAACATTCCTAGCATTAGTGCCATTCTGTCTGTCAGGCTTCACTCCTGTTCCGCACAGCCTCCAGCTACGAAACATCCATGCCACTCGACAAACTTAGCTGCGAGTTACTTTTTTTGCTTAATTTCTGTCACTTCATTTGCTATACTAACTCGGAAGCTAGCCACTTTTGACTTTAAATGTGCAATCTGTCATTTGTTTCTTACGAAGCATTCTGTCGAGACAGGTTTTTCTGGCAGACACTATACACTACGCAGGGTGTATCATAATTAATGGCCTAAACGCATAAGAGTTGAAAGTACATGATACTAGAAGTAAAAGTCTTCTAGTATTGTGTACTTTTCAACTGTATGACTTTGAGCCATTAATTATGATAAACCCTGTATGACCGCACCTGAAAGAACAGGTGAAGTTTCGACTGTTATCAAATTGTGTTCGCCAATGTCTCTGTCATAAAGTAGACACGTGGCCACTCGGTATTCAGTGGTCAAGATGTCGAAGAGATGCAGCGTAAGTGAGGGTAAAACAGTAACTCGATTAGTCACAACTGGTAGCACAGCTATAGACAGATATGCATACAGACAGGACTTTTCACTCTACAAAAAGTGTACACTTACGAGGTCGAACTTAACTTTCGTATGTGAAATTCGGAATTGAGGGAATTCAATAATTTTCTACTTCGCCTGTCTTAGTTGCACTGATATAAAATTCAGCTGTAGTTGTTACCAGTTTCAGGCTGACACACCCATTTATAAACCACACATCTCGTCATTAATCAAACAATATGGGGTCAAATGGCACAATAAAGTATACACTGGGCAACAAGTACCCTCACTGATCTCAGCCTGTACGTCTGCTGCTCCTGACTGGCACAACCAAACTCAGTAGTCAGCCAGTAGCAACAGACGCACAGTCTAGGATCAGTGCGGGCACTTGTTGCCCACTGTATTCTTTGCTTAGCGTTTTGGCACCATACGTACAAATAATTACAGTTAATAACGAAGTGTGTGGTTGGAGAATGGGTGTGTCAGCCCGAAATTGGTAACCAATAGAGGTGAAATTTGTATCGGTGGATGGATGGAATCCTCAGTACTGAACAGCTGCGGACCTACCATCCCACAGTAGCATGGCTCAAATAAGGAAGAACTTCGGTATACTGTTGCAGACACTTAAAAAGTAGAAAAGACAAAACGCATCTACTGGAACTGTTAGGAAAGAGGCATCAGCTTGGGCTCCACACTGATAGGCACGAGGGCAAAAGGAGAGTGAGATTACTGGTGTCAGTTTTTCTGCTTTTTTGTGTGTCTATCAGCAAGAACAGAGTTTCAGCTCCTGAAAGTAGGTATACGTGAGCCTAGCAACATCACTGTTATATACAGAGATAGTCGACAATTACACAGCACTCGAGTACCGAAGGCCACGAAATGCTCAGATGTAACCTCACGGAGTTCGACATTTTCATGCAGCTGGAAGACCTAAAATGTTTTATTAAAGCTGTGTTCTACTTCACTCAAAACATCTTAAGTTCACAGTATGACAGTTTGTCTTTCATAGTCAAAAACGAGTACAGTTAGATAACAGAGAAGCAGGCGTATTCTCCAGCTCCCCGCTTATCGCTACTGTGGGGACCGTGAGTACACATTTTAGGGGCGTGGCAGGCAAAGGGGCAATCGAGTGCACGTTCTTTACAAACTCCGAACACGATTGGAAGAGATCCTAATTTGTGGTTCCGTGCTAAGTATCCTCTGCTGTGCACTTTGCAGTGGTTTTTGTACACGCAACAAATAATATAACATTCACTGACGAATAAGTGCACAAAACTGAGAGGCTAGAAATTTTTACGTGTACTAATAAACAATATTCCCCAAATCTTCCTTTACTTCAGCACTGCTTTTACTGTGTTACTCAACTGCTCAAATCCATTTATGTTGCCAACTAAACGTAAAATGCAGCTATAGGAGCTGTAATAGATGTCTAGACCAAACAAATTTCGATATATTTGACTGTAGGTCAATATGTGCAGGCTAATACTGTCTTATCAGCAGAACTGGCTAAGGGCTACGGGGAAAACCTAATAGAGAACACTCCACAGAAAGTAAATACGAGAAATTTGCTGAGTCCAAATGGGTGATTATTTCTACGGTGGCAGATAGCGAACTGGTCAACAGATACGGTGGGTACCAGGAAAATATAATATTCGCAGCTGCTGCCTCACAGCTGGATGCAGTCTCGTCAAAGGCTAAAAGCAGTTTTTTTATTTTTTCTGTTTTTTTTTTTTTTTTTTTTGGGGGGGGGGGGGGGGGGGTGTCAATGCTATAGGGCAAACTACTCTTTTATTAGATTGGAGAAATATTAAAACACCTAAGACATTACAGCTGGGAATAGTAAATAGAAAATGCGGGGGAGAAGGACTATGACAATTGGAGTATGGAATCTATGAGGTCTAAGCAATAAAGGAGGAAAATTATTAGAGCATTGGAAACAAGAAAAGAAGCGGTCATTGTGTTATGGGAAACAAAAAGGAAGAGAACTGGTGTAGAAATTAAAGTATTATATTCACATCTATACAGTAGGACATAAAAACATCAAAGAGCCAAATGAGCACTGTCAATAACGACAAGGAAAAAATTGCAGAAGTATGTTATAAACTGTGATGAAAATGTAATGATAAACATTTAATTAAATCAAATTTAATCTTATATGGACACAAAGCTACTACAAATGAAGGCTAAGCAACAAGTGAAGATCAACCAGATCATGAAGTTCAACCAGATCATATCGTATCAAAGATACCTTCTTCAAGACATTGAAGAAGAGATAGGAAATAAGAGAGAAATTATCATTATTTCTGGTGATTTCAACAGTAGAACCAGGAGACAAGTGGGAAATAAAACAGCAGGACCACACAGAGAAAATATAGTAAATGACAATGGCACAAGATTAATTACTATATCTGAACAAAATTCACTACAAATTCTAAATCAACAAATCATAAATATATATATGCTACACTTTAGTTAAAATCAGTGAAAGGCAAAAGAAACCCACAATACATCACAGCATATAGCACAGTTGCCCAATGTGATCACCACTCTAACATCGTATTTACATAATTTATGTAGAAATGACAAATCAAGAAGGAATTTAAAGAGAGAGAGAGAGAGAGAGAGAGAGAGAGAGACTTCACAACGGAAATAAGAATTAATAAGTATAAATTAAATAGCCTAGAATATAAAAAGTACAGTATATTTATACAGACAAATGTATGATGAAAAATTTACTGAACCACCATATAATACATAAATACAGGATAATATATCATTACTAATTTACACGACGGAGCTAAAGAAGGTACAGGCAAAGCAATTTAATTGCGACGGATCAAAAATCCTTGCATTTTTTTAGTCAGATGTGGAGAAAGAGGCACCAAGAATGAAAGAAGAATATTTATAAAATAGCTAAATACACAAAATTTCAGGACAAATTATAATTAAAGAGCGCAACAAGCAAACATTAGAAAAATTGTGACAGAAACAAGAAATAAGACTGGGAACAGACTTGTAATAAAATTGATAATCTTAATGGTGGAATAAGGAGCTCTGAAACTTCGAGGATAGTGAAAATACTGAGGAAAATTTTTGAAGAAATACAAGTAAAATGTATTAGTATTCAGTCTAGGGAAAAATATTTCAACAAATTGTCGACAGAACATACAATGGAAATTTTGGACACAATTAATAATAAAACAGAGTTAACAGAAAATAATAAAGACACATCTTTGGACATTGAAATGGCAAGAGACTCAATCAAAATTTGAAAGATTGGGAGAACCATAGCTTTTGGAGGAGTCCCAACTGAACTGTTGAAATATGATACAGATAAATTATGTGAACTTTTGATAATCTTTTTTGCAAAGTGTTTAAATGCTGAGGCCATCCCAGAAGACTGAAAAGTAGGATTTATATTGACAATTCATAGAAAAAAGGCGACTGTAAGCATTACAGGGAAATAACTGTGGCTCAAACATTTAGCAGACTTTATGGAAGGATTACTAAACATTTATTTTAATAAGGAGTTTAAGGAAATGGAGGATAAAGAACAAGCTGCTTTCATAGCAAGAAGATCACAATGCGTGGCCTTCCACCGCACAACCGAAAAGTAGTGAATTGTTTAACCTGACATCCTCCCTACTGCTGTGACATTCAGTCTGAAGACTGATTTGATGCGAATCTCCACGCCAGTTATCTCCGTCACTGCACAGCTATTGCAACTTACATCCACTCAAGACTGCCTCCACAGTATTTAAAGCCAATATCCTCGCCGTCGAACCCCCATAAGCGAGAAACCAAACCATGATATTTAAGTCCTTCTCCACCCACACATTCTCTTCCCTCCTGACTATTCCTAGGTGCCTAAGGATGTTTCCTATCAATCAGTTCCTTCTTCCGGTCAGACTGTACCACAAATTTGTTTTACTCCCAATCCTTTCATCAGTTACTGAGTCTACACATTTAATTCTTCCTTGCTGGCCCTTTCTAAAGCTAATACAAACTGTTTATACTCAACCTTTCACTTCCGGCAAAAGCTATACTATTCACCAATTCCCACCAGGAAACATTCCTTACACTTTAGTTACATTCAAATTAGCAAATTTCCCCTCTTCAGCAATACTTTCCTCACTATTTCAACCAGTATTTCATATCCTCTCTACTACAGCTGTCATCAGTTACTTTGCTCCCCAAATAGTGAAAGTGGTCTACTACTTTTGGCATTTCATTTCCTAATCTAATTCCTTCAGCACTGCTCGAATTAAATGGCTACTCTGTGTTACCGTCATTTAGCTTTTGTCGATGTTCAGCTTACAATCTCTCTTTGAGATACTAATCTTTCGAGTCCTCTGCCATCCCTGCCAGAATTAAAAGGTTACTGGCAAACCCAAAGTTGTTTTTAATTCTATTTCCTGAACTTTACTGCACCTGCACTAATTACTACTGATTTTTCTTCACACCTTGTACAGATAGAATAACACAGAGGATACAATACGCACCTGTCTCCCTCCCAACCTCGGCAGCTACTGTCTCCCCTACAAGATCTTTAGCTCTAACTTTTAGATACTGGCCACTTCACTCACATGCCACGAAAAGAGCAAAATCAGATGGCACTGTATGCCAGACAAGTAAATTTTCAGGCAACCACACAGAGGTCGTATTTTCACTCTCCACCCCTTCGCACCCCGCCCTCGCCCCTAGCAGTGCTGAGACCGCCTTACGCTAACGAACGGGCATCTGCACACGTACCCCGCAGGTCGGGATTCGCAGTGGGCACACTGGGAGCCTCCTCACCTGTAGCAGCAGTGGCCTGCGCGGCTGGACGACGGCTGCACCCTGCGGCTGAGGTTGGGGCGCCGGCGTCTGCGCCCTCGGAGGCATCAGGTTGCGCAGGCTCACCTGCACCTGCGGGCGAGTGCGGCGGTCACCTCCGGTGCGAGAATGTGGCGCACGTGCAGACTGCGGTTTGCAGCGTTCACTCACCTGCTGACCCGGGTAAGGGGGCGGCGGCCCCGGGTAGGGCGGAGGCGGCGGGGCGAGACCCAGGCGCTGGCCGGTCGCCGGAGCCACCGACACGACGCGCTGCGGGCCGGCCGGCCGCAGCTGCAGGCGCTGTTGCTGTTGCTGGTGGTGGATCACAGCTGCGGGGAGAGCAGAGTGTAAAGGGGCGGGAGATCGAAAAGGGGAAAGCGCCGCGTACGGGTGTGCGGATCGAGTAGCGGTCCCGGCACGTACCGACTGTTACGGAGGTGAGTGCACATTTCTCTACATTAACTGCCCAAAAATACTTTCTCGTAGCCGACACGACTAGAAGTTCCCATCTTTCGATCGGAAAACTCTGTGCAATGACGGTGAATGTAGATCTGCATTTTCGGTGCAGTTCGGCAGTGCGAGTTGTCTCCGATTTTGAACGGGAAGGTGCAGCTCGTGTACACATTTCGGGCCGTTAGTGTACCTCACACTGTCATTTAGAGCTCAGAAAACGACTTCGCTGTGACTTTACGGTCGGAAGGGTTGCCGTCACGGGAAGTCGTGTGCCAATTCGACATCACCTGTACGTTGGACCGCTACCGTGACACACTACAGATTTAAGATGTGGTTCCTACTGGTCACTCGCAGTCTGTCGTCGACTGCCACCTCGAATGACAACTCGTGGTTACCCTCAGTAGAATCCGACAGGATTGTGCACTGTATTTTTGGGGCTACTGGGAAGGCCGTCGGAACTCGGCTAGGACTCGATCGTATCCACGCGGTCAGTTCGGCCTCTAAATGTCCGCTACAAAGAGTACAAACTCCCAGTACTGTGGTGCACAGAGAAACTAGGCAAAGAAACACCGAGTGCAGAATGCGAATCACCAGCACCGCGTTCTCTCCTCTGCCGAATGTGAGATTTGTCTGAAGCCCGACAAATGTCGTCAGAAGAGTGTGCGGGCGGACAGATACCGACGCACGTCTCGGGAGTGCAGTCGCGAGAGATTGACGAGGTCGGCCACATTTTCGGCTGTAACTGCGTACGGATGTCTGACATCTCTTGTGAGTACAGTATAATTCAGGGGCCCTGTAGTATCACCCTTCAGTCTTCCCTTACACTCAAATTTCAGCTAGGGTTTCGTCTTTCGAGATAATTGCGCACAATCGAACTGTATCGACTTCACGAACACCTTCCTCCGGCACGAGAGTATCACTCAGAAGAAGATCGGCAGACACAGAGCTCTCCGAGTACAGTGTACAGCGTGACATCACCGGAACCCTGCCCACTCTCCGGATTATTTCGGCAAGTCTGTTGTCAGAGATCGGGACACGCTCGAGCAGTGTATCGAGTATTTACGGATACCTCGCCGAGGAAGACCCCGACGAGTTAAAAACGCAGGGAGGGGAGCGACGAGGCACAGAATATTACTCGACACCATACATCGATTTAACAAATTAGCTTTTCCAAACAGAGAGACTTTATTTGTGTTGACCATCCCTTTTTTTAAAAAAAAAAATATTTCACAGTAAAGTCTGTAGTTTGAATTTTGTCAACTGACTGCATACAGCAACAGCTCAGTGTGTGTGAGCAATGCAAGAGACGTGACAGCATTACCAGCCACCTGTAGATAGCTAGTTAGTTAGTTACATGTTCCACAGATCATTTAAATTATCATTTTATTAGAATGGTACGGACTGAGTCCACTTACAGGATATATATGCACGATTAGTGTTAACATTAATGGACATTTTATCACTATTCCTATTTACGTAACTACACTTTACATTTTTTTGTAACTGGCAACCAGTTTTTAAGTAGAAATTAGTTAAGGGAATAAAAGGAGTTTTCCAGGAGAAATGATTTAAAATTAGATTTAAATCTCGTTTCGCAACCTGTCAGACTTTTTATGTTATTGGGCAAACAGTCAAATTTTATTACTGCATACTGCACACCTCTCTGAGCAATTTACAGCTTTAACAATTGGTAATAAATGTCACTTCGCATCACTGTTCGTCTCAGATGTGACAGGTTATTTATGACGAATTTAATTAGTGAAAATACGTATAGCAGAGTCCCGGTAATCCGAACATTCAGTTAATCTGAACACGAAGTACGGAAAACTGTACTGTTAACTGCTGTACATACACACTATTTTAATACACACAGTACAGTAAACATGTATTAGAAAAATTGGCACGGAAACATTAGGTTCAAACAATGCGCAACAATGAAAGAAAAGCTGTCAAACTTACTAAAATGCAACGGACATTTTATCCCTACTTTTTAGATGACAAAAACTCATTGTTTTTTCGTGTAATGAAGACAGTCTGTTATATGGCGTATAGTTGCGCCATTGTCTCGTAAACATCAAATCGGCAGGTGTAGCAGTGGGCTGCTGCTCCGAAGAACGTAGAGCGAGGTCGAGGCTCCTGCTGCGCCCCTGTGTGGCACCGGCTCTCCTCCATCGCTTTCGAACTCGTCGTCACTTCCGTCACAGCAGCTCACTTCTTCCTGGCCTCGATCACAGCAGGAACTAAATCAGCGTCAGTAAGGTTCTCCACACGTGCCCCATTTGCTGCTATCCACTCATCTATGCCCCCCTAGCTTCTTTACATCCAGGTATTGTCTGTATCATTTTTAGTAGATTTTCCTCTTCGTTTTCAACTAGGTTGTCCTGAAATTGAAGAGATGTCCACAGTTTTCTCCATGATTTTCTCAGAGTATTTTGTGAAATATTCAGCCCGATAAACGACATCCTTCACATTGGTCTTTTTTATTTTGCTCACTAAAGGAATGCTGTCATTTTGCATCAGCATTCTTAAAAACTGTTTTCTGTAAGTCAGTTTTAACGTCTGCAGTATGCACCGGTCCGTTGGCTGTAGAAGTGGTGTAACATTCGACAGCAAAAACTTCGCCACAATTTCTCCGTCACACAATTCCTCGGCACTGGGGTGAGACGACACGTTACCGATCGATAGGATTCCGCGGGGAGACAAACGATTTACCTTAGAAAACTGTCGAACAGAGGAGACGAACTGGCCGTGAAACTATTCTTTTAACAGCTTACCGTCCGTCCGTGCTTTTTTCTGGTTGCGATAATATAGGAGCAGAGACTTGTGTTGCAGCTCTGGGTCTAGCAGATTTTCCAATCAACATTAAAGGCAGCTCGTGATTACCGGCAGTGTTGCTGCACGCTAATAAAGTCACACGATCTTTACACATTCTAAAACCAGAAGCGAGTTCATCTACTTTTGATGCCAGGCTTTTTGTTGGCAATGCCCTAAAATTAAGGCCAGTCCCGTCAGCATTATAAATTTGTTGAAGAGAATATTTTCACATTCTTATTTTTTTGAACTCACGGTCAGAAGACAGCTTCTCTCCAGTAACTGCTAGCTGACGAATTCCGCGACTTTTTTGAATCTGTCCAACTGACCCGTACTCACACTAACAGACTCGTCACCGTACATTAACTCGTTCATGTAAACAGCCTTCTCCTGAACCAGTGCTCCACTCAAAAAGATTTCCCCTTTCTCTTTCCTGCATAAACCAAAAGAAAAGAGCTTCATCCACTTTATTGTACTGGAACTGCTTCAAAGTCTGCCAAAATTTGAGTGTTTCTCCCGAAGACATCTCACAGGACTGTTCGAGCTTCACTCGGTTCTTCTTACAATCACAAATGGTTGCTTTACCAACACCCAGTTTAGATAAATTCTCACCATTGTCTACCACTTCAAGTATTCAGTTTTTCTTTGAGAGTTAACGTCGTACGTTTCCATTTACTCGTGACAAAAATACGTACACCACTACACCTGAATGAAAACAATACAACTGTTACACATGCCAGCAATCGATAACTAATGTAACCGAGCGCTTTGCGAGCCAACTGGCAGTGCACTGACTGCAGACACTACAAAGGTCTCAACAACGCACAACAAGGGCAGGGAGTGAGAGTGAGCCATTGTTCCCCCATTTGTTGCCATTTGTTACCACGGTGTATGCACTTACCTGCTCAGTATAATTCATTCTAGAAACTCGTCACCGTAATTCCGGCTAATCTGAACAAATCGGTAATCCGTACAAGGTCCGGTCCCAATTAGTTCGGATTAACAGGACTCTACTGTAATGTGCGTTTAAAATGCATAGTTCCTTGATGCTGTAACTACATGGCATCTGTGGGTGAACATCATATATCATTCTTACTGTTCACTTTTGTGCAATCAGTACGTTCTTTCTATGTACTGAGTTGCCCCAGAAAATTATTCCGTACGACACTACCGAGTGAAATAAAATAAAAATGTCTGGAGGTCAATACATTTGTTTCCAAAATTAGCAATTACACAAAGAGCAAAAATAGCTGAACATAACTGTTTGGGAAACTCAGTATTACGATTCTTCCAGTTCAAGTTTTCATCAACAAGTACACCCAATAATTTGGAGCATTCTATCCTATTTACTCATTCCACCTCACAAGCTACATCAATTGTTGGTGTGAAACCTTTCCTCTCACATATAAAAGAAATAGAAGTGCATAACCAATGGCCTACGGATAGCACAAACATACTTAGTCCTGGGTTTGAACCCTGCCACTGCTTAAATTTTGGATAAAAATCATTAATAATGTATGCCAAAGATTTCAGTGTAATAAGTCATTCTAGTTCTGCGAACACCCTTATCGAAGAGAGCAGACAGAGGTTCAGTGAACTCTCTTGCCCTTGGGATAGGTAACTGCCCCTAAAGGTGGAAGAATCACCAATGATCAATGGCATGACGGTGCAGAACGGCAAAGAAAACAAAGATACAGGCATATGAAATAAGTTCAAAGATATGTTAGTGACTCGAAGACTTCATAAGTAATAGGATCGAGTATATTGTCCTCATTATATTCTTCTTCTTCTTCTTCTTCTTCTTCTTCTTCTCCTTCTTCTTTTTTTTTTTTTGCGCAAGAAACAGCTGGGTCATACGGACCCAAGTGAAAACTAGAGAACATGAACACAGAGTGGAGTTAAACGACTATGCATCAGTCCCAATGGACAGAATAGGAGACAGCTAAAAATAGGCACGCAAAAAAGGGCTAAAAACACCATACAGTAATGGAGGTCCAAAACTAAAAATTAAATGGCCTTCACCTTACTGCTGTTGTGGGTAAAAAGTAAAACACACGAGGGCCGAGAGAGATTGTCCGAGATGCTGGGAGAAGCTTAATAAGCCGAAGGTTATTCCCACGAAGGGAGGGGCATTGGCAATGCCAAAGGAACACCACCACCTGACTGACAGCCATGCAGAGATCATTGGAGGGAATACAGGTACTCGAGGGCTGAGGAATCAGGACTGCAGCCTCGTTTCCTGGCAGACCGACATGACAAGGGACCCACAGAAACGTGACACTGACTCCACCGACAGTGAGCAAGTGACAGGTTTCCTGGACCCGCCACACTAAGGGATGGGCAGTGTACAGCAGACACCGAGTGAGTCCAAGCAGAGGACACAATCGGAAAGGTTGGGTCGCCAGATGTACTCCGTGGCCTGATACGAGTAGAAGAGCTCAATGTTGAGTGTTCATCAGAAACGAGGGTATCATCAGGAGTCCACCAGGGACACGTGATAGGACCGCTGTTGTTTTCTATATACATAACTGATTTGGCAGAAGGGGGTAGGCACCGATCTGCAGTTTCCAGTTGTTTCCTGGTGACGCTGTGGTGTTCAGGAAGATATCACAATTGACTGACTGTAGCAAAATACAAGACAACTTAGATAAAATTCCTAGTTGGTGTGATGAATGGTGGCTAACTCTAAGTTTGAGAAAATTTAAGTTATTGTGGATGAGTAGGAAAAACAAACCTACGATGTTCAGATACAGCATTAGTAGTGTGCTCTTGACACAGTCACATCAATTAAATATCTGGGCTTAATGCTGCAAAGCAATACGAAATAGAACGAGTATATGAGGACCGTGGTAGGGAAGGCAAATGGTTCACTTCAGTTTATTGCAATAATTTTAGAAAGTGTTGTTCATCTGTACAGGACACCAGATACAGGATGTCGCTGCAACCTAATCAGGTCAGATCGAAGAAGGACATCGAAGCAATTCAGAGGCGCGCTGCTAGATTTGTTGCCGGCAGGTTTAAACAACACGGATGTGTTATGGAGATAGTTGGGAAACTCAAATGGGAATCCCTGGAGGGAAGGCAAAGTTCTTTTTGAGGAACACTGCTGAGAAAATTTAGAGCCAGCATCAAGCTGACGCCTTAATGATTCTACATACACTGCACACAAGGACCACAATGATAAGATATGAGAAATTGCGGTTCATACAGAGGCATGCAGACAGCCATTTCTCCCTCGCTCTATCTGCGAGTGGAACAGGAAGGAATGACTAGTAGTGGTACAGGGTAGTCCCACCACACACTGTACAGTGGCTCGCAGAGCATCTACGTAGGTACAGATGAACCACTGTATGACAGACACACCATGTGTATCCACAGGACATGTGGCCTATAACTGAAAAATGTCACGACGATATCTCCACTGACAAAAGATCCCAGAATAGTCCCTCTTACTGATCTGATCTCCGAGAGGGAACTGCTGACGGGGAGGTGACCGTGGGAAGAAGATTGAAAGATAGACGAAAGGATGATATTCTGTGGGTCGGGACGTTGAATGTCGGAAGTTCGAACGTGATACGGAAGCTAAAAAATCTGTAAACTGATATGTAGAGATTTAATCTAAATATAGTGGGGGTGAGTGAAGTGAAAGGGAAAGAAGATAAGGATTTCTGGTCAGATGAATATAGGGTAATATAGACACCAAGAGATAATACTGTAACAAGAGTAGGATTTGTTATGAATAGGAAGGTAGGGCAGTTGGTGAGTTACTGTGAACAGTTCAGTGATAGGGTTGTTCTCATCAGAATTGACAGCAGACCAACACCAACAATGATAGTTCACATATGCATGCTGACAATACAAGCGGAAGATGAAGAGATAGAGAAAGTATACGAGGTCAACGAGTGGGTACTTTAATTCTCTTTTAGAATACTGCTGTGCAGTGTGGGATCCCTACCAGATAGGACTGACAGAGTATATCGAAAAAGTTCAAAGAAAGGCAGCAAGTTTTGTATTATCGCCAAATATGGGAGAGAGTGTCACAGAAATGATACAGGGTTTGGCTAAAGAAAAATGGAGGCACATTCGTAGGATTTATCAATACGAAAAAAGCGTTCGATAATGTCAAACAGTGTTAAGCTTTGTGAAACTTGGAACATATACAATAATTACAATAGCCAAGAGTGATCAATAAAAGTGGAAGATGAAGAACAAAGTGCTCAGATTAAAAAGGATGTAATAAAGGGATTTAGTCTTTCGCCACTTCTGCTCAATCTGTACTTCAATGATGCGGTGACGGAAATAAAAGGAAGATTCAACAGTGGGATTCAAATTTGAGGTGAAAAGATATCAACGATAAGATTTGCCGATATTGCTATCCTCAGCAAGAGTGGAGAAGAATTACAGGATCTGTTGAATGGAATGAACAATCTAATCAGGATAGAATATGACGGATTGAGAGTAAATCAAAGGGGGGGGGATTGGGAACAGCGAGAAACTTAAACATCAGGATTGGCGATCGTGAAGTAAATAAAGTTAAGGAATTCTGTTACCTAGGCAGCAAAATAACCTATGGCGGACATAGAAAGGAGGACATCAAAAGCAGACTAGCACTATGCACAATTGGCGAGGAAAGGAATACACGGAAAATGTCGACAAGCAGTAGGGACGGGACGGTAGGACATCTGTTATGATGTCAGGGAATAACTTCCACAGTATCAGAGGGAACTGTAGAGGAAGACAGAGACTTGAATACACCCGGCAAATAACTCAGGACGTAGTTTGCAAGAACTACTCCGAGATGAAGAGGTCGGCACAGCAGAAGTTCGTGGTGTGCAGCATCAAATCAGTCAGCAGAGACTGATGACTGGAGAAAACTAAATTAAGGGGGGAATCCAAAATTGAAACCTGAGGGACTACTTTTCCAATTTTACCCCAGTCACTAACATTTTCTACCTTCCCGACATTATCTGAATTATTTGCTCGAACACATACGAAGAGACACTACTGACGAGGTTCGAGATTTGGATATTCTGTTTGTAATGTAATTTGAAAGTAGTAACAATAATTTGTACAGTTCGACTGCTGGTCAGTCCTAGGATTTAACCTGCCATCGAGCATTCATCTCACCTAAGGTAACGATTTGTGTACGTTACAAATTGATCTGCACTGTGTTTTGAACCTCACAATAAACCTCGGTCCCTCTGCAACTGGCTGACATTTCAGCTCAGAGGTCAGAGGAAGGTAAGGGCATATCACCTACAGTAGGACCACACCTAGTAAACTACAAATCTAATCGATAAGGACAGCTCTATCTTTCGCTGACAATTCCATGACAAATATACTTCTCTCATTAAGGAGTCTCTCAGAATGCAGAGCGAGTGACAACGGAGGCCAAACCTCGTCAGGAAGTTACCCCCGGATCCCAGATAAATCTGGTGCAGTGGAGCAGTTGTGAAGTAGGTGGGTCGACAGACTGTAACCGAACTGCAGAATCGTCACTTCTGTAAAAACTGCCTCAGGTAGACAGACTGTGATGACAGCTGTGGCCTATTTCAAAAGCAGCACGTGTACAAGTTTAAGACTAGTTAAGACTGAGAAAGACGTGACCTCCGCATGAACTTTTTAGTTACCGAAGTTCAATATTTTGCAGTAGCCTCTGTTCCAGCCTTTTCTGAGTTAACCCCTCAAAAATACTGCAAAATTAGTGAGAGTTTCTGTCAAATTCTAAGTCTGACACAAATGTAAAGCCGTCGAGTTTTCGCAAAACAAAATTCTCACCGTTCACTTACCTTGCACGTGTATAGGGAGTCGCTGCAGGTGCAGTCCCGTCGCCGCCGCTGTCGGAGACGTCCCGCCGGGTGCACCGCCGGCGTAGTGGGTGGGGCTGGTGCCCGGGAAGGCCTGCCTCGCCAATACCTGCACAGACGCGTCTCGACTCGTACCGACAACAGTGTAGAATTTTTCTTTTAGTTATGTATTTTGAAATGGAACGTTCTGTGATACCAAGAAAATTGTAAATCAGTAAACTAGCTGTCAGAAAATACAATAAGCTGAATTGCTAAACTGTTTGCCAAATAAATTTTTCTTGTTGTAACTGTTGTGTTGGCGCACTGGTACTGTATCAATTTTTTCATCATTTTTGTGTCATATAAGCTTGTGCTAAAAACATTTGGTGTCCTCATAATCACATGGCATCTCATTATAGAAATTGAAACCAGGTGGACAAGCGATTACTTCTCGAGGAACTGCAACAAAGTCCCTAGCCTCTGTGACGTGCGTTGTTGAAAGTACTGGCTTCCATAACTGTGGTAGTTAAGTGCAAAGCATATTTGTTGTCTTTGAACACAGATATTTTCATAGCTGTATACGACATTCTGGGTTTCCCATGTTTTTAACAGTATAGTATGTGTCGCTGTGACTGTGTGTTAAAATCTTACTTGAATGCACTGCAGCACATGTTGGGGAAGTAGATATTTAAGAAATTCTCTTGAAATTTGTTGTAGTTGTTCTTAATGTATTTTTTTAATTAATTGGGGATTATTATTATTATTATTATTATTATTATTATTATTATTATTATTGTCATATTTTGAGATAGCCACAGCCTGAGAGGAACTCAAAGGTGAGGAAATCTGTAAAGTGAAAGAAAATTCCTCTAATCAAATAGGAGAAGCATCCATGACAGAATGACACATTCATTAAAGTAGTTAAGAATAGGAAAATGGTGCACAACAATTTCAACTGTGACAAAGTTAAGTTTATCTGGTACCATATTGGAGGTGAGGAAGCAAACAACAAGGCACATCAGGAGAGTCAAAAGTGAATATGAAAAGGATCGATTACAATGAACAGTAGATATTTCCGAAGCTACAACATGAGAGACCTCAAGAAGACATTTAAAACCAGAATCATAGCATAGCAACCACAAAATCTGTTTCAGAAAAATGGATGGAGTACTGGCACTGAACAGAGAAGATAACAGAAAGACAATGGCAAGGTACCAATTACAGAAAACCCGCAGAGAGATTCCCAAAGTCAAAATCAGCAGATAAATTAGAATCAAGAGACAAATAATGAAACTGAAACACAGCAGAGCGCCAGGAGAAGATGGCACCATAGCTGACCTGCTAAAGGGAGAAATAATAGACTGATACCTTTATTGGTCATCACATATGAAATTATATCGCAGTGCCCGCTAGTTTGCACACAGTCTCTACTGGTAAACTAGATAGGAGAATACCAAGCATGCTTCAGACTGGGAAAAATTGACCTGTTAAAAGCAATACCGGTATTTAGATCTGAACAACTAGAATTTTTCAGTATTTGTTTGGTCTTGGTTACGTTTTTAAATTATTTTAGTTTAAAAAAAAATGTTTATTTGTAAGGCATTGTTGGCTGGAAGGCCTCATGCGGGGAGAGTTTATTTGTAAAATTTCCATTGCTCTGAAATGTCAGACTATTGTAAGAAATGGCAAAAGCAGTCAGAGCTATTTTAATATCAATGCCCACAGAACAACGAACAAATACATGACATAAGAATTGGTACATCATTGATGTACCTGTTGTCTTTTACTATCCAGAAGCAGTGTATCCTTGAAGATGGATACCAGGCTTGTCATATGTAACCCAAAAATAATTATCCTTTATCAAGTTCTGTTGCTTCTGAAGGACTGGTGCTTTCTTTGAATGATACTTTTTGTGACGAAAGGAGTTCACTTACAGATTAGCACGTTATATAATAAGTTTTATGAACATAATCAATAGTAACTAATGGCCAATGGATTAATTCATTGTTGAAATTTTAACTGTTGCCAAGTAATTGTTAATGATAAACGTTCTATTTTGCCCGCTATCTAAACCGTTCATTTGAATTTTTTGAAAGAGCATTGTTGCTTAATTGTATTCATATTCTTGTAAAAAAGTAAGTAAATAAATCTGAGTACAACCACCCCCCCCCCCCCCCCCAACAAAAAACGAAACCCTACAACTTTTATGCAAAAAATTCTGATTTATCTATCATCTGTTTTGAATAATAAAGGAAAAAGTAACTTATGGCAACAGTAACAAATAAAAAGAAGAATAACTCATTCATTGTTTTCACAAACAGGAAATAGCTGATCTACTGCCTGCGTTTACATAGCATGCCGTTATCTGGTTGTAGTCCATTGGAACAGGCAACTCAACACGAAAAATAGCAATCTCCAATCGATTTTCATTCTTTAGCACCAAGTATTCATAACGCCTTGAAAGTAGTAAGTTCCCTAATCATACTATATAATCATTGGTGGAGACTTTAATCATCCAACAATTAATTGTGGGCACGATTAAGACATCCTGTGAACTATTAAGGACAGATAGTTACGAACCCCACTTGTTATGGAAATATATCGGATCTAATGGCAACAAATACACCTGACCTCTTTGAGAATATAGACATCAAAACTGGTATCAGTGATTGAGACGTGGTTGAGGCAACAATGATTACTAAAGTACAAACATGGAAAAAGATGTATATTTTCAGTAAACTAGATTTTTTTAAAAATCTGTGGTGTCATATCTCAGCTACGAACTTCAAAATTTTCAGCAAAGGGCAGGAGCATGTACAGGGACTCTGGCTCAAGTTTAAAAGAATACAGTCACTGAAAAGAGACTTATAAAGAAACAGACATTACAGCATAATAGGTGTAAAACAAAGTGCAGGGCTGTGGATGGAGAGATGCTGAATGAAAAGCATTTGGCTGTCGAGAGAGCAATGTGTGATGTCTTCGGTGGCTACCGTAGCAGAATATTGTCAAATGACATTTCACAAAATCCTAAGAAATTCTGTCCATATGTAATGGCTGGTAGTGGCACCGAAGTTAGTGTCCAGGCACTAGTGAATGAAACAGGAACTGAAATTAAGAGTGGCAAAGCAAAAGCTGAAATGCTTAACTTCATTTTCAAATGTTTCTTTACAAAGGAAATCCGATTAGAACTGGCCCATTTAATCCTCATATCACTGGAAATATAGCTGAAATAGGTATCACTATCAGTGTCAATGGTGTTCAGCAACAGCTGAAACCACTAAAATCGAACAAAGCTCCGAGCCCCCAAGAAATACATGTTAGATTTTATACTGAATTTTTGTCGGAGTTAGTCCCTCTTCTCACTATAATCTACCACCTGCTTTAGCTATGGCTGAATCTATGTGGTCATTCCATTTCATATCTCAACGAAGTATTACACCCTATGTCCAGTTCTTTGAAAACGGCACAGGTTACACCTTTCAAGTTGCAGACAATATTAATATTAAAAACAGGCTCTTTGCAGATGATGGATTTATCTATAATGAAGTCTTATCTGAATGAAGCTGCATAAATATTCAGTCACATCTTGATAAGATTTCAACTTGGTGCACAGATTGGCAACTTGCTCAAAATGTTCAGAAATGTTAGATTTTGCGCATGACAAAACAAAAAACTGCGTTTTTGACTGTATTATCAATGAATTGCTGTTGGGAACAGCCAACCCATACAAATACCTGGGTGTAACACTTTGTAGAGATATGAGATGGAATGATCACATAGATTCAGCCGTAGCTAAAGCAGGTGTTAGACTTTGGTTTATTGGTAGAATACTGGAAAAGTGCAATCAGTCAACTAAACAGATTGCTTACAAATCGCTCTTACGACCCAGCCTAGAATATTGCTCAACTGTATGGGACCCATACCAGATACGATTAACAGGGGCTATTGAATGTATACAGAGAAGAGCAGCATGAATGGTAACAGGTTTGTTTAATCTGTGGAAGAGTATCACCTTGATACTGAAGGAACTGAACTGGCAAACTCTTGAAAATTGGTGTAAATTATTCTGAGAAAGTCTATAATGAAGTTTCAAGAACTAACTTCAAATGATTACTCTACAGATATACTACAAGACCCTAATTATCGCTCGCATAGGTGTCGTGAGGAATAATCACTGCACGTACAGAGACATTCAAACTGTCATTCTTCCTGTGCTCCATACTCGAGTAGAACAGGAAGAAACCCTAATATCTGGTACAAAGCGACTTACCCTCTACCATGCAACTCATGGTAGTTTACAGAGTGTAGATGTAGATGTACAACATGATTTTTGTATAGTTTCAAAAAAGCTGAACTCAACAGGTAAATACTGCTGATTTTTTTACAGTATTCAACCCTTAATTAATTTTTGAGAAAAGTAACAAACAGTATATGGACTTAAGTTTCTTTTATTTGCCTTTTTTAATTCAAGATATCTGGAAACTTATAATGCAAAAGTCTGAGAGGAAATTTAAAATTTTTCAGTCATTCTTTAATGTCTACATCTACAACTAGAAACAATAGCAATAAAAGACCAAAAATTGATTATTTCAGAAACTGGTTATCTTAAGCAGTTCAAACAGTGAGGTTAAACTGGAGATATCAGAAAACTGGTTGTTTTACTGATAACTGCCATCCCTACTACAGCATTGGAAGACTGGAGACACATACAATACATAATACCTGTCATGTAAAGAAAACGTGTGGTATTAAAACACTGCCATCAAGCATGAAACCTGATACAAGTCAGAAACTTCAGTTGCTGACCAGAAATGTTCACTAGAAAACATCAAGAAACTAGAGAAGCATCATCAGAAAAATCCTGGGGCCTAATGACACAGAAGAAGACTACAGTCTGCAGAGTAGACAAGAGCCCCAATGGGCATCTAATGTGGGTATCTTTAACACATCACAACGAAATGTCAACTGAAATTTTACGGGCATACCAAAAATGCCGGACACCCGACAAAGTGGAAAGATCTTGGAATTCACAGAATTCACTGAAAATGTGAAGTGAATCACCCAACTCGGAAAAGACCTGGAGGATGTTGCCATCAAAGACTCAGATACACGAGACAGACAAATGTCCGACTACAAGTCAAAGTGGAATGTGAGCTGGGCAGCCACAATATTTGAGGCAGGAAGAACTTAATCAGAAGAAAATACACACTGAAAAGATTAACGAAGTGTGGCCCTAAGAAAATCTCACATCAAGCAGATGCTTGGCATGATCCTTTGGCAGCCTATAAATGTATAATAATAATAATAATAATAATAATAATAATAATAATAACAATACCACCACAGAAAAATCCAGGTTGCAACATAATATTGTTATGAAAAGGATAGTTGCTACTCTCCATACAGAGGAGATGCTGAATTGCAGATAATATTTGGCCAACAAGACCTTTGTCAAAAATATACCCCCCCCCCCCCCCCCCACACACACACACACACACACACACACACACACACACACACACACAAATGCAACTCTCAAACACTTGACCGCAGCATCTGGCAGCTGAAACCACACTACAAGCAGCTGCAAAGCATGATGGAAGAGGCAACTGGGTGGGGGTAAAGACGAGGGGACAGTGGAGCGTTGCTGGGGAGCAAGCAGGAATGAGATGGCGAGGGCACAGAGCAGGTAGGTGCAGTCGGGAGGTGGGGAAGAGGTGGAAGGGTAGTCAAAAAGAAGAGAAGTAAAAAGACAGGGTGTGCTGGTGGGGCAGAGGGCTTCGTAGTGCTGGAATGGGGACAGGGAAGGAGCAGACAGGTGAGGAAAATGACTAAGGAAGGAAGAAGCCAGGCCGGTTACAGGGACATGGGATATATTGGAAACAAAGTTCCCACCAGTGCGATTCAGAAAAGCTGGTGACGGTAGGAAGGACGGCACGAGCTGTGAACCGGTCACTGAAACGAAGAACGTCTCGTTCGGCGGCACATTTGGCAATGAGCTGGACAGTCGTTTCTCAGCCGCAGTTTGTTGGTAGCCGTTCATACGGACAGACAGCTTGTCGTTTGTCGTGCCCACATAGAATGTGGCACAGTGGTTGCAGATTAGCTTGTAAATCACGTGGCTGGTTTCACAGATGGCCCTGCCTTTGACGGGATTGATGTTGTTTGTGATTGGACTCGAGTAAGAGATGGTCTTGCATCTACATTTATTACAGGAGTACGTGTAACGAGGAAGAGGGTCGGGAGCAGGGGTTGTGTAGGGACGGACAAGTATATTGTATAGGTTCAGTAGATGACGAAATACCACTGTGGGAGGGGTGAGAAGGGTAGTGGGCAGAACATTTCCCATCTCAGGGCACGACAAGATGTAGACGAAGCAGGAAATGAGCGGAGGGGAAAGGTTTTTTGAGGTGGCGACTGCTGCCATCTATTCCATAATAATAAGTCCCTTCCATACAGCTCAACCATTGGTGGTCATCGCATCACATAGTGTGGCTTCAGCCCCCAGAGGGTGTGTGTGTGTGTGTCAGTATCTCCGCTAAATGGTAAGTAGCAACTGTCCTTTTCATAGTATTGTTAATAATAATACCAGTGATATCACTGACCAACTACAAACTTTCCCAGTTAATTTTCAGTGTCCACTCCTCTCTTTGTCAGTTGAAATGACATTTGGTTATGGAAGCAGGTGATTTTGTGATCAATGCACTTCTTTGCTGCTAGCAGGTAGGAACCTACATCCAGTGCAGCTCTACTTTGGTGGCTATTTTACTTAAAACAAACTGTCAGTTTTTCTTATCTTAAAAACCTGCCAGGTTAAACAGTGCAGCACATTTTCTTCTTACCCTCTAAACAAAATGTGACATTTCAAATGAGAAGAGTTCTGTAAATGAGTACCTGTTGTTCCGGAGTTGAGGAGCTTGTGCTTGGAGCCACTGGTTGATCAGAACTCTCTTCTTTTACCTGCTGTCTCGGGGATGGAGTCTCAGCTAACTTTGGCGTAGATGAGTGACTGAAAATACAAAAGCAGCTTTCACTTTTGGTCTATGTAAACAACAACAAAGATCTAAGTCTGCAGGCTTTCATTGCAAACGGTTGTTAGACTGTGTCATATTTCTTCCGTGCAATCTACATTTCAACATCTCTGCTGGTATCTTCTTCGGGATCTAGTAGTGTCCACAGTTGAATGAACATTTCACTGTAGAAAAAATGTTATGTGGCCTGACAACCCAGAAGATTTTACCTTCAACAACAATGTTGTAAAGTTAAATGGCATACAACCCAATGAAATTCTCTGAATATTGCGTAACTAAGTGTGTGTGTGTGTGTGTGTGTGTGTGTGTAAACAGAAGAAATTGTAAATATATTAACTAGTTTCTAGGTGCATACCTCACCTGAAATTCTTCTGATTGATCAAATACATTGTACTCCATGTTATTCTGAAAGACAGCCTTTCCTCTGTGAACACAATATTTACAATACCAGGTTATATGCTCCTCCAAGAAAATGGCCATTTTACTTTTTGTGGGAAATTATCTACTTATGTAGACTATACAATACCTCTTTCCTAGTTCACTTTTACAACTTTATTTACACCTTCTCTTTTAATTCTTAATGTCCTTCTGCAGAACAACATTTCATTTCCATTGTCTGCAACACTCTTCCATCTATTTTTTCCTTTATAACGGTTTGAAGGGCAGTGCCAGTATTAGAAATTCATGAAACTATCCACAGTCCCAACCACCACGTAACATAATTCTTTTATCAGTGGATGCTGTACCTCCTTGTTTTTGTTCACTAATAATATTTTCTCCAGATTATTTACCTTTCTTGTTTCATGAACCCAAAGGGCAAACCCATTGGTGTACAGACTTATAACTCTCTTCTCCCACAAAATGTCGGTCGTTTACAATAAGTGTATGAGGAAAACAGAGGTGGCCTGAGGAGAGAACAAACCTGTGGAATGAAATTTCTGCTCTGTAGTGGAGTGTTTGTCAATACGAAACTTCCTGGCAGATGAAAATTGTGTGCTGGAACTAGATTTGAACTCAGGACCTTTGCCTTTCGTGGGCAGGTGCTCTACCAGCTGAGCTACCCGAGCACAACTGACGACTTATATCCTCTTTAAGGTTCTGCCTCCAACCAGATGTAGAAAATGATGCTTCTTCCCCAATCCCCCCTTTTTTTCTCCTCCTGATCATGGATCATGGTGTACAGATTGTTTAAACATACATGTCAAGCATAGGAAACTCACTGGTTGATAGATTTCAAATAGGGTGCATGTCAAAGTAAATCTTAGTGGCAGTTGGATTATCTTCCTTCATTATATCATAAAACCATTTTGCACATATCTTATGTGATCTGCCTCTAGTTCGTTCTTCTCCTGCAGACATGTGTCTGCTTTTATTTCCATTAAACCAACCTTACAACGGAGCAAATCTAGGTATTAGGAGTCCTGAACTATAGATTGAAATATTTGTAACATATATGCTTGTATTCTGATAAGGAGTGTTATTTCAGCCCTAAACTTTTTTCTTTCTTCACAGAGAATCTGTAACATTTTACTAACTGTGAGATGTAACGGCAAATAACCTGACATAGACTTCCTCCTGCCATGGTGACTCTCTCTGCATCCTTTTGCTAATGATATACTTCAGTTCTGGGTATTTACTACTCTCTGTTGAGGAGAAGGAATATTTAGAAATTTTAACAGAAACTTGTATCATGAAACTGGGTAATATCATCATGGTAAAGTTCAGCAGCCTTACATTCTTTCATTCCTTTAGCTTTGAAGGCAAAACCTCAGATCCCTGAGTGCATTTAATAATAGGTTCCTTTTTACACTGTGCACTTTGCATTTCAAATCAATCAAAGTATTCTCAAATTGATATTTTTCACCCACCACAACATTCTTTGAGCTGTATGCTATTTTCATAATCACAAGAATCACCATATATTCTGATTCAGCTTTCAGTACCTCTCTGTAGACTAACACAAGAGCATCAAGTGAATTCTTGTCTGAAAGTAAGCTCGAGTGTTCAGACAACCTCGAGTGTTCAGACAACAACGAAGTTTGGCTGCAGACAATTCCCACCAGTAAATACTATTACAATAATGAGTAACATGGCATACAGCAACCTGGCAAGCCACTCTACTCTACTATCACCACTTGCTTGCTATGCATGTGTCCTGTTTTGCTAGAAACCTTGGGATTTTGAATGCTTATAAATGTGACAATATTCTGCTTTTGTTAAAACTCAGGTGAGAGGTTGGCGGGGGGAACCTTCAAGAGGATACAATCGAGTTGCTTCAACTTTACTGAAGTTGCTTTCTGACTTATGCAAGGAACGACCAAATGATGGCAACAATACTATACATCTACTCTCAGATTCTTGCGGCAGCCAAAATAAAAACAGTTGTATGATGTCAATGCTTACAGCTTTCCTGGAAAAACACAACATTCAATAATACTCATCACTTATTTCCTGTTCGTAGCAATGGCTACATGTCTCCAGACTGAGTGTTTTACAGAATTGAGAAGTCTTTCAGAAAAAACCAAACATCTGGTCTTTTCTAGAAGAATACGTTCTTTCAGAAGAGCACAATACTCTCAAAGTTCTAAAAATAGACTGGATCATTAAAAATCTAAAAGACAGTGCGCAGAAAGTACTAAAATCCAAGCTACCATTCAGAGAACTTTACAATAACAATGTAATTACAATATGCAATTCTCCTTGTAGCACAGTTATTTATTTTTTACATTGTATAGTATTGATGATGATGAAGATGACGATGATCATATAAGCTAAATAATTGTGTTAGAACAGTCATCATTATTATTACTGTGTTGTGACACTGTGTTTCAATTATTATTGTTTGTATTCTCAATGGAGTTAAAATCTAAATTTTAAAAAATGCAATATATAATAATGGAACAACAAATATGCACTGTAAAACAATGCAGGCATGTTCCAGAAAAAATTCCTAGTCTCAACTGTTTTATTATGTTGTAACACCTTTGACAATGTGGAAAGCTGTATCTTTCCGACATCTTCATTCCAAAGCAAACACACGAAAGTTTGTCAGTGATGTTTCTTGTGCAACGAGTACTGGGAAATGCAACAGCATATTGCACTTGTGCAATTTTGAGTACCCAGTGATACACAAACTGAAATATGCTAATTGTCATAGACAGTTTTCTTCCTGTTCACTGGTAGAGGACAAAACAAATAATAAGCAACATATCAGCCACAGATGTACAATATAACAATGGGGCTTACGACATTAAACTTTGCAAAAACAGGAAATTTTCATTAAATATGAAGAAGAATTAAAATTGTAAGTGTTCAGTAGTGTTCCGGTGTAGCGACAAGTGCCAGCACGACGATGACGAATGCTACAGCAGATACGGCTGTGAGATGACGTCAGCCAAGAGTATGCTGACTAGAAAGACACCACGACTGGAACTGCAACTACACAAAGAGATAAGCACCGCACAGCCTAGCCGCGCCCACGACCCTTCATACAAACGCTATAGCACTGACTTACGAACTGAATTGTTTTGCTTGCATGGAAATTGTATACACTGAAGGACATCGATTATTTGCACATTGCCTTTGTGAATGTGCAAAGTTAAGTATTGTCAATTTAACTTACTGTAATAAACTCCATTATTAATATTTGCTAGAGCTGCTGTCTAGCAATCCGAGACAACAGCTTCCTAGGCACCCTACATTAGACGAGTGGGCAAGATACTACTAGTTACGACTGGCTACTTACTTCTACACAGTTTTTTTTTTCTGTTTTACAATACTATCTAAACATTTAAACAAATAATGGAAAATCCAGGAAGGAATGTAACAATACCAGAGAAGGAAAGTTGCTACTCACCATATAGTAGAGATGCTGAATCGCTATAGACACAACAAAAAGATTACACACACACACACACACACACACACACACACACACACACACACGTCTGCAGTGTCAGAGAGCTGAAACGACACTGTGAACAGCAGCACCAGTGCACGAGGGGAGTGGCGACTGGGTGGGGGTAAGGTGGTGGCTGGGGCGGGGAGGGGGAGGGATAGAACGGTGGGATTGGCAGACAGTGAAATGTTGCAGTTTAGACAGAGGGCAGGAGAGAAGGTGCGCAGGCAGGAGGGCGTAAGTAGGGGAAAGGAGATAAATAAAGAGAAATTAAAAGACTGGAATGGGAACAGGGAGGGAGCTGGATGGGTGAGGACAGTGACTAACGATCGTCGAGGCCAGTAGGGTTACGGGAATGTAGGACGTACTGCAGGGACAGTTCCCACCTGCGCAATTCAGAAAAGCTGGTGTCTGTGGGAAGGATCCGTATGGAGCAGGCTGTGAAGCAGTCATCGAGATGAGGGATATCACGTTTGGCAGCGTGTTCAACAACAGGGTGGTGCACTCGTTTTTCGGCCACAGTTTGTCGGTCGCCGTTCGTGCGGACAGACAGCTCGTCAGTTATCGTGCCTACATAGAATGCAGCACAGAGGTTGCAGCTTAGCTTGCAAATCACATGACCGGTTTCACAGGTAGCCCTGCCTTTGATGCAATAGGTGACATTAGTGACCGGACTGGAGTAGGTGGTGGTAGGAGGATGTATGGGACAGGTCTCGCATCTAGGTCTATTACAGGGGTACGAGCCACGAAGTAAGGGACCGGTAGCAGGGGTCGTGTAAGGACTGACGAGTATATTGTGTAGGTTCGGTGAACAGTAGAATACCACGGTAGGAGGGGTGGGAAGAATAGTGGGCAGGACATTACTCATTTCAGGGCACGACGAGACGTAATCGAAACCAATTATACAAACTCGACAAAAACCAAGTGCATTTTAACAACCACACAAAAATCACTGACGTGTCTGTCGACCAATTTGGGAAACTCTGTCAGAAAGTTGTGGTACAGCAGAGAAGTGTGCCAGCGGTACCTTGTCGGTGTGGACGGTGTCGGGGCAGGTGGCCGGACGGCGGGTGTCGTGCTCACGGCAGTCGCTGGCGGCTCCTTCTTGACCCCTTTGTGATCGTCGTTTGTCCTTCCTGCCGCTACTTCCTCTAGGTCCAGGTTGTCATCCAGTATGTTCGTCTTTTCTCCTCCCACTACACTGCTCAGTTCTGGATCCGCATACTCCAAGATGTTGAAATCGTTGCCCATCTCTGCCAGGTAATAACACAGAGACCGTTACAAATGTTTTTACACATTCGTAGCTACGTATGATCACATTACGTATACAGTGTATGAAATAGATTGTATATTAAATTTCAGACACGCAGTCACGCAAATAAAATTTCTCCCACAGATATTTTGGACACGTCTCATCTGGCCGTCCTCAGGGTGAGTCACGAGACTGATGACGAGGTGCCAAACATGGCCTTTTACGCTCCATTGCGGCAGTACTGTGCATGTGGATCACAGACGTCGGTCGGCGGCAAAGATATAAACTTGCACACGTGCCATGTGGCGGAGGTGTACAGACATTCGATTCACGTATCGATACGTGTTCGCCAGCAGTGACACCGTGACAACTTCTCTGCAGTTTAATTACACCGAGAACCGGATTCCGTGCTTTGTCCAAATTAAAACCATTGCCTCTATTTATTAAATTATTAGCTAATCTGATCTCCACAGCTGACTCATCTGCACTTGATAAGTATGCATATCAAGGAAGTTCCCCACACCTTTCACGAACAGCACATGTCGTTTGACCGATGTATGACTTTTCACATTGTCCGCGAAGAATCTAACACACACCTGCCTTACGAAGCAATAACTGTTCTTCACAGAGCCGAGTAAAGCTGCAATCTTTGTGGGAGGCCAGAAGATCACCTCAACACGATGTTCTGTGAGAATACAGCCTATCCTGGAGGGAAGAGCTCCAACATAGGGCAATGATGCACTCGATCGGAAGGAATTACTCTCTTCTTCCTCATCACGTACTTGCATTCTAGGTTTTACATTGAATGTTCTACAAAATTGTTGCCGATGTAGCGGGACTTTGAATTTTGCTGCACTACACTCGTTTCCTCAGATAAAAATTATACCGTCGCAGCGGTATGAGGGCACGAAGGCAGAAAAAATACTAAAATTGTAACTCTTTTTGTTTTCCTATCCGTTTCTTTATTGTCTCTCGAGAGCAGAAGCTTAATGCAGACGTGATCTGATGCTGACGTAAAAAACTTAATAGCTAGTCTTGATCTGATTTTAATGTGTAGACATTGTGGAAGTTGTTATGAAATTCAGAGGATGGAGAGAAGCAGCTAAAATAAATTGCATTTAATATCAAGACGGTTTTGGATACATTAGAAATTCCTGGACAATGAAACTTATTGCAAGATTACGGAGCAGACTTTTCAGGCAGAAATGAAGTAGGAGATTTTTGAAGACCTGGACGGCGCACGAAAGGAGACATGTTAACCTGGTAAAGGATGAACTCTTATCTATGCTACTTCCCCCTGTCAGTTACATTTTTTTACTCTCTGTTCTTTTTCAATAATTTTTGTAGTGGAAATTGGTTTAACTTTTGCTCAAAAACGCCACAAGGACCAACCGAACAATAGCTTTTCCTAATCACGAAGTCCAATAGCTTTTCTGTAATACCATGTCTGATTTGCTTTTCATTCTTTCCCTTTTTCATGGTCATTTACGATTTTAAAACCCCCTTTTTATTCACCATTCCTTCCCACCATTTTCAACCTTTTCTTCTCTTCTCTTTTTTTTCCTTTCTTTATTAACCACTACACCGAGAAAATCCATTCACTATAAAAATGCTCTGAGTTATGTGAGCTCTTCTTGCAAATGATCTTTCTTAGACATACAGTTCGCCCCATGCACTAAAGTCTTCGCCGTAAAGTTGATGGTACATTAGGACATGTCATATATCGTAAACCGACACACACAAATCTATATCTACATGCCAGTAGCTGCCACCACCCTTCACAGACCGTAGATGTCCTTAAGACCTTAGTGCAGAGGGCGCACTGTATATCCAATAAAGATAGTTTGCAAGAAGTGCTCACCTCAGGAACATTTTTAAAGCAAATAGATTTTCCCCACAGCAAATCCATAGAGCATTCAATGTAAAACTTAGAATGCAGGTGTGTGAAGGGAAGAAGGTAGTAATTCCTTCTGATCAAGTGCATTTTTGCACTATGTGGATGGTCTTTCCTCGAAGATAGACCGTATTCTCAAGAAACACTGTGTTAAGGTGATCTTCTGGCAGGTTTGTATCAAATTCCTTGCAGAAATTGTGAGATGTCATACATAGGTCAAAGAACACGCATCATTCGTAACAGATTCGTGGAATGTCAAAGATACACGCACTTATCACAGCCAGACAAGTCAGCTGTGGCCAAACATTATACTGGTACAGAGCATTCCATGAACTACAGTGGTGTGCAGATTTTAAAATCCACCTCTTCCTTTGGGATTCTGCCTTCAAGGAAGCTATAGAGATTAGATTAGCTAATAATTCAATAAATAGAGATAGTGGTTTTAATTTGGGCAAAGCATGGAATCCGACTCTTGGGATAATTAAACTTCAGAGAAGTCATCACGGTGTCACCATCGCCGAATTGAATGTCTGTATGCCTTCACCAGAAGTGGCGCATATGTAAGTGTACATCTTGACCACCGACCAGCGTCTGTGACCCATATGAGGAGCATAAAGCATATAAGGCGACACTTGGCACCTTTTTGTCAATCTTGCAACTCACTCTGAGGATGACTGGACGATATGTGGCAGAAACATCAGTGGAAGAATTTTCATTTGTGTGGCTGCATCCCCGACACTTAATGAACCATTCATTACACTGCGAGAAGTTGAAAAAGTATGTTGATGTTATTGTGGTCTTCAGTCTAGAGACTGGTTTGATGCAGCTCTCCATGCTACTCTATCCTGTGCAAGCTTCTTCATCTCCTAATAACTATTGCAATCTACATCCTTCTGAATCTGTTTAGTGTACTCATGCCTTGGTCTCCATCAACGATTTTTTCCAATCCTTGCTTCGCTCCAATGATCCCTTGATGCCTCAGAACGTGCCCTACCAATTGGTCCCTTCTTCTAGTCAAGCTGTGTCACAAATTCCTCCTCTCCCCAATTCTATTAAGTACCTTCTCATTAGCTACATGACCTACCCATCTAATCTCCAGTATTCTTCTGTAGCACCGTATTTCGAAAGCTTCTATTCCCTTTTTGTCTAAACTATTTACCGTCCATGTTTACCTTCCACACACTGCTACAGTCCATACAAATTCTTTCAAAAAAGACTTCTTGACACTTAACTCTATACTTGATGTTAACAAATTTCTCTTCTTCAGAAACGCTTTCCTCGCCATTGTCAGTCTACAATTTATGTCCTCTCTACTTCAATCGTCATCAATTATTTTGGTCCCCACCCATCTCCTTAACTCCCACCTTTTTGCAGTTTCTTCAGTTTTAATCTACGGTTCGTAACGAACAGATTGTGGTCAGAGTCCACATCTGCCCCTGGAAATGTCTTACAATTTAAAACCTGGTTCCTAAATCTCTGTCTTACTACTATATATTCTATCTGAAACCTTCCATTGTCTCCAGGCCTCGTCTCGTATACAACCTTCTTTCTCGATTCTTAAACCAAGTGTTAGCTATGATTAAGTTGTGCTCTGTGCAAAATTGTACCACGCGGTTTCCTCTTTCACTCCTTACCACCATTTGATATTCACCTGCTACTTTTTCTTCTCTTCTTTTTCCTACTACCGAATTCCAGCCCCCCCCCCCCCCCCCCCCATGACTATTAAATTTTTGTCTCCCTTCACTATCTGAATAATTTCTTTATCTCATCATACATTTCTTCAATCTCATCATCTGTGTAGGTAGTTGGCATATAAATTTGTACTACTGTGGTTGGCATGGGCTTCGTGTCTATCTTTGCTACAATAATGCATTCACTATGCTGTTCAGAGTAGCTTATGCACACTCATAATTTTTTTTATTTATTATTAAACCTACTCCTGTGTTACCCCTATTTGATTTTGTATTTATAACCCTGTATTCACCTGACTAGAAGTCTTGTTCCCCCTGCCACTGAACTTCACTACTTCCCACTATATTTAACTACATAGGCATACGGAATAGATTTGTTCATAGTTATTCTGAACTGTCCTCATCATTTTTCCAGTTGTCAGACGATCTGTCACTAATCATTGCGCAAACCAAAAATTACTTCTTGTTTTTGCAGCCATTTCTGCTGTGTGATGTAGTAGGGTGGCCGTTATTTTCCAACTTTATAAAAAGTTGTCACAATTGACAAACACAACAATCTGCACAATGTTTTATGTTTTACATTGCTCGAACGACTGTAAGATGACCCCCGATGACAATTGACTTTATGAATTTTTCACACAAGTCACATTAAAAAAATAATAATACTAAAATTTAAAAAAATAAATATAGGCATTTCATTTCCAATTATCTTTAGAAGCTAATAATGAAAATTTAAAAAAAATTAGCAGTTTCATTGCTGTGGGTCCGTACACTTGTCCCGTTCTGTCATTTCACAGGTGCCACGCAAGTGTATATGCGCATTACTCGGATTTCCCTACAGTGCTACGAATGCCAGTACGCATCCTGACTTGTCTACCTCTCACTGCTGCGGAAGAATTACTTACAAATCTCACTGAATAAAAAAGGTTCAAGTATTTCTCATACAACATACGTGCCTCATTGGGTGCTGTCAATTTAAAAAAAAAAAACATTTCAACATCTCGAATCACTTACTTACGAGATATGACAACTGTTATGACTACACGATTCGCGATGTGCAAGGAAGGATGTGAATGGGCATGTCGTATATGATCGTCCTTCGTATATGAAACCCTGAGCTAGAGAACAAAATGAGATATCAGTCTACTCTCAACTTCAAATAAAATTCTGGTATCTTATCTAAATTTCATTCACTGCAATATAAGAGTTAAAAATCAACAATACGTGAAGTTTACACAATGCGTTTTTTCTCTGCACGGTCTGTAAAATTTGATGCAATATATTACTCAATTTCATACAGCGCAGTATGATGGATAATGGCAAGAAATTCTGCTCTTTATCGAATGACGACATCAGACAGTAGGATGTGCAAAAATCAAACTTTTCCACCTAATGGTTTTCAAAAAATCTGACAATAAGTACTTCGTATTGGCCAGAACACCGTCATTCACTCTTTTTGTCTATGAATGATAAATTTTGGCTGTATGTTCCAACCAAATCATCTGCTGTTTATTAAAATCAATCTTTACATCAAATATCACCATAATTTTTCATAAATTATCTAACAATAGCTTATCCAAAAGAAAAGACAAAACAGTAAGAATTAATACTGATTAAAGCTCTTAAACTGTAAAGTTTTGCTTCAACCGTTATACTGAATCTTCCATCAAACCAAAACATTCAAATACATATTACAGTACACACATCGTCACAAGACCATAATATATGGACACGCAAGTACAAAGTGAGAGGAAAACTCATTACTTTCTAAATGCAAATAAGAAACGACAGAAAAAATGAAAAGAGGAAAATCTTTTTAACATTTGTCACAGATTGCAGCAGAGGCTGCAGCTATCCAACGCCACTCTGACAATTTGTTCTTGCAGACAATAGCTAAATATAAATTACACCCCATAGCCAACTTGTGGGTCAGCTTACCTCTCTATTTCTTATAAAATATTTTTGTTTCCAGTCTTACAGGTAAATACGTGGCAGTAGTTAAAATAGTGTGTTTAAGTCGCACCATGCAACGGCTTCGGAAGCATTTTAATTTCGGTACTCACCAAGTAGTTCGTCATCGTCGCCCAGTTCTCCAAGTATCGCTCCAACGCCTTCTTCTTCCAACTTCTCCAGCTCTTCGGTCACACTTTCAGGTATTTCTTGAGCATCCGATGACACAATGGCACCTACGATGAAAAGTAAAGTAACTGAAAATCTCTCGAAAGTAAAACACGAGCACAGCACAGCTGTGACATTTTAGTCAGCAGTACGGTATCTCACAACAATCAGGCACATGTAAATCTCGAACATTATGAACAAACTCGAGTGCCCCGGTGACAAGTGTACGAGCCATCATCAGAACAAGAATGTATGAACTCACAACTTTATGCTCTAATTGCAGTCTTTCATTAATTGTTGGTTCTCTATTCCACATTTCATTTCCAAAGTAGAATGGCTATCTTACAGCAATGTGGACAATGCAACATACAGAAATTTGAAGCAGTCCAGGAGGTGTGTACAGATGAAGTGGTCAAGGGAACCACTCGTAATAGGATGACAAATCTGGGTTCGGATCCCAGTCCGGCACAAATTTTCTTATGTTATGAATAGATAATAAGTCTGCACTTAACACAGCCGACACCAAGATATTTTCAGTCAGAGAATTTATTTTGAATTAAAGTGACATTCCTAATTCAATGAGCTATCAACTGCAATACTGCAACAGCTCTCATTCTCTTTCAATGTTATGCAGAAAATTTGTTACTTCATCTTCAAACTGCCACAAGTAGTTTGTGTTTCAGCTCGTTTACTGTGAATGGAAATTCATCGCACGTTAGTGAAGGCTATCGACTCCTGTATTTCGACGGTCGCCAGGCAGTTCACTCAAAGGTGGCCAGGGTGAAGATGAAAAGATGATCACTCGAGACCCCCTGGAAGACTGGGAGGCAGATGGTAAGAGGAGGTGACATGAGACGGGAAGAACAAGAGCCATATAGGGAGAGCAATGCGGGATTGTTACGTCCCAAAGAAGCCAATAGAGGGACTGACTTTAGTAACTATGTATAGAGCATTGACAATACCTACATTTTCATGCCACCGTGAATAACCTGTCTTAAGAAACTTGTCACTTAAATTAAATCTGTTTAAAGGTACCCTTATTAAGAAAAATCCAACAATCTTTCACCTGTCAGTTCTGATTAATAACTCAAAACATACATGGCACTAACAGTTGTTAAATTTTATGCTGTTGTGACACAGACAAATGATTTAATTGCAGTGTATCCCCTACTTTATGTTTTCACGGGGTCCAGTCTTAAAAACCGCAAATGGACGAAAATGCAGAGCCAATGAAAATGTTAAAACCTCCAAAATATGAACAAAACCATATGTACGAGTAAAAATCGTATTACTCACTAACACAATGTATAAAATCTGTGTATAAGTGAAGGAAACTAAACGTAAAATACAATGTTTATACAATAATTTGTGGTAATGTATTTCTTCAGTTCTTAATAAATCACAGATGTGTAACAAGTAAAAATTGTCAAAAAATGAAATTAGTATGTGTGTACAAGGAAACTGAGATATTTTCCTACATCTTCCCTTTGTGTTCACCCAGCAAAAAGCAAAAATTGAAGCATACAGTGAATCAAACCAAAAACTGAAGTACGGTGAAAGATGTCAGAAACTAATGTGTGCGTGCAACTTGGGTGGAGTACATATTTCAAGCTGTGTACATACTAAGCTTAAAACATGTTTGCAAAACATGTTTCTGGCTATTTGATGTGGACACCATTTGGAAACAGCTTTCAAAACACAGAAAGATCTGTCCATAGCAATGCCCTTACAGATCAAAGGAAAAAATGTTTCAGGCCAGCTACAGCAGGTCACTGCTGCATGGTGCAAGTGTGAGTATGTATGTTGCATTGTGTTGTCTGTTGTATAGAGCTGTTAAGCATTTTGTTTGCTGTATTAACTTTTTCTTGGGGGGGGGGGGGGGGCGGATTATGCAGTGCACGAAGCAGCACACTGTCGAGTTGTTATCGTTGTGCCAGACTGATGGCTGCTTGTGCAAGAGGCAGTAAAAGAATAGAAATAAAACAAGATGCTCTGCAGAAAACTGCTGCTCCATTTGGTACAAGAAGTCACAAATCACAATAAATAAATAAAAAAAAGAATGAATGATCCAATTATTTGATAACGCAACCGCACTGAGAGATGCTTATGGCCTTCAGGTCGCAACTCACAATAAATAAATAAATAAATAA
This sequence comes from Schistocerca gregaria, assembly GCF_023897955.1. Lineage (NCBI taxonomy): Eukaryota > Metazoa > Arthropoda > Insecta > Orthoptera > Acrididae > Schistocerca > Schistocerca gregaria. The sequence continues at coordinate 219,412,517 of NC_064929.1, forward strand.
ATAAATAAAGAATGAACGACTGACGTCTTTCGGTGTGAACCATTAAGAGTTCAGCAGTAGTATTAGTTTCCTTGCCTCTAGACATGGCAAAGTCAGAAACAGATGAAAAACGATGTAGGAAATAGTAAGAAATACATTTGAAACACTATAGGAAATATTTCCCATAAAACATATTTCCCATAAAACATATTTCCAGTGGCAGTATGGGCGACTGTTTGATGTCACTAGTGGGCTTTCGACTATGACTTTCATGAGCGCTTTTGAACAACTCCTGTGTGAACTTCTATTATTCATTTCCTTCATAGTGTGTCACGTAAGAGCGCAGTATGCTGCTTTGAAGCAACGGTGCATTCAAATTACCGTACCGCAAATATGTCACACTTATTATTAAATGTCAATTAATAAAGCTTCAACGATGTACGGCTTCAAGAGCTTTTATAATAACTAATTCACAATACAAAATTCAGACGAGTAAGCTATATCATAATGGGTAATGGCACGGTTAGCTGAGTCAGAGGTTATAGGTTTGCAATTCACTACATGCCAATATTTTTTTCAACTCAGCATCGCTATCAGGCTTGTTATTATCATAATACCATATGTTTTGCAGTAATCGATGTTGTTCAACATTTCTGTCTAGCTAGAGAATGAAGGATGAAATAAATATTTAGCCATTTATTTCCAAATGTGAGGTGATTTCCAAGTGTGTGGTTACGCAAAAACCTAAGACAACAGCTCACATTTGTGCAAGTGAAACAAGCAGCAATAAAATTCATACCATTCCTTATCACAAATATTTCATGGTTTTTTTTCCAAATATAAAGCAATTTCTGAGTGTGTGGTTAGGCAGGAACCTAAAAGGACATCTGAAATTGCAGCAAATGACAAGATGAGCAATAACATCCATATTCTTTCTCGTCACAAATATTTTGCATGCTGTACAACCACAAATATAGGGTGATTCAAAAAGAATACCACAACTTTAGGAATTTAAAACTCTGCAACGGCAAAAGGCAGAGCTAAGCACTATCTGTCGGTGAATTAAGGGAGCTATAAAGTTTCATTTGTTCGCTTGAGGCGCTGTTAACTAGGCGTCAGCGTCAGTTGATGCTAAGATGGTGACCGCTCAACAGAATGCTTTTTGTGTTATTGAGTACGGCAGAAGTGAATCAACGACAGTTGTTCAGCGTGCATTTCGAACGACATATGGTGTTAAACCTCCTGATAGGTGGTGTATTAAACGTTGGTATAAACAGTTTACAGAGATTGGGTGTTTGTGCAAAGGGAAAAGTTCTGGACGACCGAGAACGAGTGATGAAAATGTAGCACGCATCCAGCAAGCATTTGTTCGCAGCCCAGGAAAATCAACTCACAGAGCTAGCAGAGAGCTGCAAATTCCACAATCAACTGTATGGAGAGCCACCACATTGGCACTTACCTGTCCGTAACTACCTGAACGTCAACTACCCGAGGCGATGGATCGGCCGCCAGGCAGCCCGTGACAGAGCACTTCATCACTGGCCTCCGAGAAGCCCTGATCTTACCCCCTGCGATTTTTTCTTATGGGGGTATGTTAAGGATATGGTGTTTCGGCCACCTCTCCCAGCCACCATTGATGATTTGAAACGAGAAATAACAGTAGTTATCCAAACTGTTACGCCTGATATGCTACAGAGAGTGTGGAACGAGTTGGAGTATCGGGTTTATATTGCTCGAGTGTCTGGAGGGGGCCATATTGAACATCTCTGAACTTGTTTTTTGAGTGAAAAAAAAAAACCTTTTTAAACACCCTTTGTAATGATGTATAACACAAGGTTATATTATGTTTCTTTCATTAAATACACATTTTTAAAGATGTGGTACTCTTTTTGAATCACCCTGTATATTCCCCAGAGAGATCTTGTTGCAACTGAGATTCTTCTGTCACTAAAATGTCCATGACACTATAACAATCGACAAATCGACATCCTCATTCCTGATCGCCTTCACAGTGCCACCGAGTCACGATTATGTTAGAAACTGCAAAAAGTAGTGTGAAATGTACTCAAGCCATCATAATTGCACGGTGAAGCTAAATATTGCAAGTTGTGTTGGCAACACTGATCATGGATTACGTCAGCATTTCCTCTCTAACATTTCCCCCCCCCCCCCCCTCCCCGCCCCTCTGCAACAGCCTAAAATATTCCCTTAACTACACCATCAACCACTTCGTGAACCGCCTGTCTTTTGTGCCACTTATTACTCATTCACTCACATCAAATGCCAATAGGAAGAAAACGGGATGAAGTCAAGAGAGACATGAGTGATAATTTAGAATCGAGTAAACTCTACAAGAAAGAAACGTAAAAACAGGGAATTTTTAGCACTGACCTTATGGGTTCTTTACAGGGGCTATAAATTTATGGCGTAAAATTGTGAAAAACGTAAAATCGAAGTTCCACTGTAAAAAGCCATTTACTACTAGTTTAATGGTCCACTTTTTCCCACTCTTTTCCATAGTAAGATAAAATGACTTAAATGTGTGTAAAATTACCAGTATTGAACTGGTAGTAATATTTTCTTTTACTTTATTTTCGAATGCATTTATGAATAAAATTTACGTTTTAAGTACATTAATTGATAGTTTAAGAATTGTTGAATTTCATAGTCATTTCAATATCATATGTTAATAGCTGCCTGTGATCGGTCATTCAGAAGTTCTCTTTCTCAAGTAATTGATGAATGTCTCCATGTGTGAACCTTGGGGCTGCTTTCAACTGTTGATTGTTCAAAAAATTGTTATCTTTTTCAATTGTAAAAAATCTTCAAATCTGTGCTGGGTTGTCCAGATTCTGAAAAAAAGAAAATTGTGAAGTTCACACAAATTCTGAATTTAGAGAGTTGCCACACCTGCCGATAAGAGCTTTCTAATTTTAGTAAGCCATTTCTCGGCACCTGTGCCAAAAATCAGGATTTTCTCCAACAAATCTTCATTTCCCACACAGATGGCACGACACTGTGATGCATGGTTAACCTACGCAGCTGCAAATTGTAAAATAAAACTAATAAACAACCAGTCTACATTTTGTTATTGATGAATTATTGTGCACAAGTAACATTTAATTGATATTTTCCCTGGACATTTATCTAAAGCACATATAGTGTGCATAATTAGATAAAAAAAAAATAAACGAGTAAAAATGAACAGATCACAAAAAAGGAATGACTACCAGTGAACTAGTTCCCTGGGAGGAACGAGTTTGCCCATCTCTAGTCAGAGGTAGTGTTTTTCACTGTTTTTTTGTGAACACAGGTAACAATAATGGCAACTGACAACAAGAAAACTGCAGGTGACAAACCCTGTAAAACCACTAATTGTGCTGCAAGAAACAGCAGCACTAATAACCAAATGTGCTGTTTAACGGAATAAAATAAAACCGAGTGGAATAAAGGAAAACACTCTGATGAAAGTACAACATTATTGAAACATTCTCGGAAAAAATAGAGAACCTCACGAAATTGGACTTTGCTCAAGGTGGAATCCAGAAAGTATTCATTCTTAAAATAAAGCCCCAACTAAGAATTACTCAGTAGTCACCAAATTCTCATCTGTACTACAATAACCATCATCCACACAACAGCAGCAAGTGTTACCTCAGAGCAGAGACGGAGCACAAACGTAGTAACTGTCCGACAGGGTAAGTGAGAACACAGTCACATTCGAGTACGGGGGGAGTGGAAGCACGGCGAGGACGAGATCGGTACTCACCGGCAGCAGCGAACGGCGACGGCTGTGGGGGCGGTTCCTGGTGCTGTGGCTGTGGAGGCGCCTGCGGCTGGGTATGCTGCACCAGATGGTCGTAAGGATCCAGAGGGTTGCGCTGCGCACGCAGCAGTGCTCCCGGGTACCGCTGCTGCAGAACGTGTCGGATTCTCGGGTCCAGGCCCTGTCGCAACAGAGGAGTACGTGACGTGACGAGCGGTGCTCACTTCTGTGAGCCCTTTCTAACACGTTAGGTCGCATTGCTAAGTCACAATTTGTTCCCGTCAAAATACACTAGCTCTCGTTTGAAAAAAGATCTGTCCAAACACCAGCTAGTTATCAGCCTCACTTACACGGTTGTGGGTAATTCGACACCTGTACTACTCAGTGAGTTGCTCTTCAATTAATTACTTTTCTATGAATGGGTCTTAAGGTGTAGCAAATTTGTTAAAATATCTTAGTCTCTGAAGAGTGCCGGAAAAGAAGGGCTCTAAGGTTCAAGGGTCACGGCAGGAGTCCGAGGGGCGACAGCCAAAGGCAGTACACTGGTAATCACCGCACTACATTCAGTTTAGAGATGACTGGTAAAACCTCGACTCTTCACAAAATCAAACTTCTCGTTACTATACAAACAAATTAATGAGTTAAATTTAGCATCTACGGTCCAAGTACCCACTCTGTGGTCCAGTGGGACCATCCGTCCCTCAATACGGAGCTCCCAACATCGAGCACGACAGCCACTCGTCAGGAGGCGATATGTAACCGGTGCCGACAGTCCGCGATCCCTAGATACGGACCATCCTTCGACGAGTGCTCCGCTCTCTCCGGGCTGACGTTCGCACGCAGCTGAAAATCGAGGAGCATGGTGCCGGCCGTGTGTCAGACCGGTGGCAGTCACCGAGTGTGTCCCCTGCACCACTTCTCGCTCGAAACGGGACCTCCAACACCGTCTCCGAGCTATCGTCTCGTGGAAAGCTACCTACTACACAGCCGAACACTCATTGGAACGTCACAGGTCACGCGTCCACCCACCGGGCCGTCATTTAGAGCTTCCTCCGCATCTCTTCGTGGTAAGTCATCTTCGTCACCATCTCCAAGCTCTCCGTCTTGCAGAAGTTCATCCTGCCACCGAATCTAGCCACCTACGACCATTTACAACCTTTACTGAGGCATTCCGGCGTGCAGTGAGGGACCCTCAGCCAGCACTAAGCCACACACACATACCGTTCTCTGTGCATACAGATACGCACCGAGAGACTATTGATATGTTTCCTCATTGACTTAATGAAGTTCAATCTGATGAGTGTCTAGTTTCATATCTACTAGTGTGTCCTTCCCAATCAGTCACAAACTAAAAAGTTTGAAACTGCATTTCAAGTTTGTAGATAGTGTTACATGCTCTCATTTTCAAATACTGTGTGAATATATTCCGGGTAATTCGCATGTCATGTGGTGCACTGCCTCAAGACGTATACGAAGTTTCTGACCGTAATATTTCTCTGAACACTTTGCCGTCTGCACGTCTCATACAAATTCAGATTACTCGGTTTGTCGCCAGCCGTTCTCGACACTAGTGGGAGATTATAAACTGTTCAAGTTTTACTAATCTCATCGTTAGTTCTCCTAAGTTCTCGACTCCGTTCCCCTACTTCCATGAAATTTCGAAGATACACATACGTAAATAAATACAAAACTTGTTTGTTTCGTATATTTGTTTATTTGCGCTGTCGTCGGTACTTAGTATTTCTGTTTCATATGATATGCAGCAAAACAGTCCCCAAGATGTACCGCAACTCAACAAGACTTGCACACTAACTTTGTTGTTCTTTTTTTGTTTTTGGTACATACATTGTAGTTTCTTTGTTTTCATTTACTTGTTTCAGAAATAAATTAACTGGTATTCCTTCATGTGACTGGGAAGTCTGTCAACTGGATCACGATGAGACATACGCGATGTAGTGGCAACCTCCAAGTTTTGCTCAGAAGCACGTACATGGTCTTTTATCCACGAATTAGGCACTTTCAATAGAAAATTGTGAAATCGGAGAGACTTGTGTTCGTATTGAAGTACTGACATGCACGAAATGCATTAAATAATGCACAATTGAAGAGGTACATGCAAACCTTTTTTGACTATTTTATAGTTTTTCTATATATAGGGTAATAACTCAAATATTGGTCTGCCCAATCCACTCCTTTCATGTATTTGTTGTAGTCTAATACACTTTCAGTTTTTTTTTTAATTGTGTAGCTGGTTTTTATGGATTTCCTTCGAGTGTCATTCTTATCGTTATAGTTTTCGAAGCTCTCCATACCTATGCGAGTACTTCACCTTTCCGTTGATGACAACCTTCAAACAAATTGACTTTTGCATGCTTTAATTTTTCTGGAAATCCTCTATTTTGCCGTATTGTTCCACAAACTCGAATTTTCTTTTGAAGTAACTTCTCTGCAAGTTCTATACTGTTATAATAATTATCCACTTCCCTAAGAAGGTGTCAATAGTTCAATCACTGTTTTTGCTAAAGGCTGTCCAGCACCAGAATATATCTGAATGAGGAAATGTATTCCACACTCGAATCGCACAGCATCCAAGTGAGTATATCTTACTTCATAATTTTTGACGATTTTTGAACTTTAAAATTTAACCATCCACGCCACGGTATCAATCACTTAAGATTAAAAGTTTTGTTAAGCTTTTTGGAAAAATAATCAATTACAAATTGCACTTTGAAAAGCTAGTCGGCATTATCCAGTTTATTGTTGTTGTCAGAAAAATGTAAAAATTATAATATTTGTCTGAATTGGTTGCGGGACATTGTTTTGCAAAATATCAGTGTGTCTATCAACAGATTCGGTTACCAATAATCATCGATCCTTGTCTTTTTCACAGTTTTCGTAAGGATAGCAAGCCCACACAATTTTCTACGTTCAGGTCCCATAACGTTGACAAATAAGACTTTTTTAAAACCAGTTTCCTACTATTGCAATCTTGACTGTAGTTATTGTTGGTTTCATTCCTAATATATTCAAATAGATCGTTCCCAATATATAATTGTATGATATCCTCAAGACTCTGTGTATCTTTGGGAAATATGTTTGGACCTGGAGATCCTACAAATTTATTATTGGTCCTAGGTAAATCAAAGTCTGACCACTGTACACAGTCTTCTTCATCCGAGTCAACTGGCAACCGTAGCATTCGCCGAATTCTTCTTGGACGTATTTCACTATATTCCAACAATTCAGCTTCACTTTCCTTCTTTTTTATATCCAATGTCTTCTTCCCAATCGGCCAAGTTGTCCTGAACGTCAGACAAGACGTCTGCGGATTCATCGTAAATAATTGTGTCATCTTTTAAGGCTGTCATGATGAAATGGCACAAATACTTATAAAAACAAAAAATCTTGTTGACATGTGTAACTTAGTGTTAGCTAAACAAAACACCAACAGAATGCAAAAGATACTAAAGTGCTGTCGCCGGCCACTGCGCGATACTATGCTCACGACACTACTGTGGTGTCGCAGACTACTGAACGGTACTATGCACGACACCATTGTGGTGTCAGTGGACAGCATAGTGTTAATGCTGTTTAACAATATACCTCGCAACGAGTAGAGTGACATTATTACATGAATTTTTTTTTTCTTTTCTTTTTTTCTGGAAGAATAATATAGATAAGAAAACAGAGTGAGAAGTAAAGACGGATAAAGAGAAAGTTATGAGAAGAGAACTGAATAGCAGACTTAAAAACTGGAAAAGGGCAGAAAAGGAGATGATGGAAAAATTAGAGAGAAAACGTTAAGATACAGAAGTGGTCAAATTCTGGAGTGTAGGACTGCACTGCAAGAGAGACACGTCAGGTGGAGAGACCAGGAGTACCACGACAGAGTGGCAGCAGCAGCAAGCTACTCACGCCCCTGCAGGGCACCTCTATCAATTGGCTGCCGCTGTTCTCGAGATGGCAGTTCTTCTGTGTGTCTGCCAGTTTACCATTTTATCCTCGACCTTCCCTCCCTCTTTCAATTTCGCTTCCTCTTTCCTGCTAGCTCTCAACTGCAGGGCTCATTCTGACTCTCATTTTTCTTTTTCCTAATAGAGTTTATTTTTTTCACCCGGCCATCTCCAAAGCTGCTTCGACCTCCTAATCTCGCCGACGCCACCTGGTTTGACTCGGTCTCACCTCGTCCTCACAAAATGTGACTACCCGGTAACTCGGGAGCTGATTGTGGGTGCCAGATTAAAAACAATTGGAGATTAAAACTTGTCTATGGAGCACAATATAATAAAACTTCTGAAGAATGAAGGCACAGAGAAAGTGATAGGGGTGGTACCAAAGATCACAAATGGTACACTGAAGAGCAGAAAAGCTAGTATACGAGAAGAGAATACAGTACACTATTCCTTCAGACGATTTTAGCTCGCAAAGGTCTGTACCGAGTTGCAAGCAAAAGGAGTTATTCAATGTCAGACGGGCACGTTTTCGGCGCATACAATTGTAAAATGACTTTGCTGATAACATTTTGTCTAATGTATTAAGTAATTTCCAGATGACAATGACACTCCACATTATCAGTTTACAATGTCTATTAGCATTTCAACAGGCAAGGGAAAACTGTTGATTTAATGAATTTCTCATTTTTGCTAGAACTGATTGAAATTGTTTAACATATGAGTGTTTACATAAAACATTTACAGGAAGGAATTTCACAGTTGCACTGAATTTTCTACCAGTATATTAAAGCTGTTAATCACCACGAAAATAAACAGAAAAAGCTGACTCACGATTACGTCAGAGAGTAAACTGTCAAAATCGACATTATGACAGGATTAACTTTTCCGTGACAACTAATACGTTTACAAACAACTTATTTATAACGAAAAGTGACCGTTCTGCCCATTGGAATGGCTATTTCTTCACAAAAACTGCACAAATCTTTTATAATACTTGAGTAAAACAATGACAACACACCCAAAAGATACCGAGTGCTAATATTATGTGTGCCCTTACTGTGTTACACCGATAATTTAGATATCTCTGCCTTACCTGGAGGGGCGCCCTGAGTGCAGCCTGTGCCTGCAGTGGCAGCTGGGCAGCCCTGATCACAGCGGGGGCAGCGAGGCGCGGCGGGCGCGACGGTGCGGGTGGCAGCGGCTGCCGGAACTCCGCGCCGGGGTCCGCCGCCACCTCCGCGCCACCATGCTGCTGCGGCGCCAGCTGATCTGCAGGCAGCCGTAAGACACGGAGTCAGAAGGCGATTCCGTATTAATGTGCTCTTAACGGTGCATGTAACTGTTAAGGCCTTAGGGTGAAGTGTGTGTGTGTGTGTGTGTGTGTGTGTGTGTGTGTGTGAGAGAGAGAGAGAGAGAGAGAGAGAGAGAGAGAGAGAGAGAGAGAGAGAGCACTCACACAACTTCACTGTCAGACAGACATACCTGAGAGTTCACAAACATAAATAAGTAAACCATTTCTATTACATAAATAGCTCAAAAGTAGTTTTTCCAACTCTCATGACTCACATCTTTCTGTTTTCTGATAAGAATTCCTCTTCTCGACACTACTGACTGCAGGAAATGGTTTCACACAGCAACCTTCATAACAAAAGTAAAAGCAAACTGGCATTTTCATTGCAGCTCAGTACAGAAGTCTGTGTCTACAACTGTGAACACAACAGCACAGATTGTTTACAAATTTAAGTCTGCACTCGTCGTCACTTTTCGGCGAGAAGGGTTGTCCTTACAGAAAACTGGTTCCCCAATGTACACCGTTGTCACACCATAAAAAGCTCGTCTGCTATTGTAAGACACGAAATATTGGCGACCCGGCTCCCGACATCCGTCCCCGATCGACCATACCTGACAGTGTGACCTGCAAATTGTTTTGTATTTACTGTGAGGAAAATGCGAGTGAACTACGAGATGCTTTTTCAGAGGTAACTGCGAGGACCATGTCGACTCGTACAGTATTCAACGTGATCGGTTTGCCCTCAGGGCATCCAATGTGAATGACAGTATGGGCCTCCAGTACTGTGACGTGTGAAGAAGGTCGACAGAGGAACTCAGATCGACGGACACTGTGTATCTGCACCGACGAGAGCAGCATTTTTCATGACGAGAGCAGCATTTTTCAAACACCTGACGATCATCGTACGTGTGCGGAGGCAGCCAGGTACTGCAGCGCGTTTCAGGCGTACAGACCGACAGGATCACCTGAGAAGTAGGTTAGTCACACTTTGGGTCATTATCATGTAGCGGGACGTTGAATTTCGCAGCACTACACTTGTTCCCTCAGATAAAAATTATGCCGTCGCAGCGGTATGAGTGCTCGATGGGAGAGAATAACTCTTTTTTGTTTTCTATCCGTTTCTTTATTGTCTCTTGATAGCCGAAGCTTAATGCAGACGTGATCTGATTAAGACGAAAAACTTATTAATGTGTAGACATTGTGGAAGTTGTTATGAAATTCGGAGGATGGAGAGAAGCAACTAAAATAAATTGCATTTAATATCAAGACGGTTTTGGATACATTAGAAATTCCTGGACAATGAAATTATTGCAAGGTTTCGGAGCAGACTTTTCACGCAGAAATGAAGTAGGAGATTTTTGAAGACCTGCACGCGGCACAAAAGAGTACATGTTAACCTGGTAAAGGATGAACTCTAATCTACGCCATTTTCCCCTGTCAGTTACATTTTGTTATTCTCTGTTCTTTTTCAATAGTTTTTGTAGTGTTAACTGTTTTAACTTTTGCTCAGACATGCCACAAGGACCACCCCAACAATAGCTTTTCCGAATCACAAAGTGCGATAGCTTTTCTGTAATACGAAGTCCGACTTGCATTTCATTCTTTCCCTTTTTCACATTCATTTACGATTTTAAAACCCCCTTTTTATTCACCGTTTCATCCCACCATTTTCAACCTTTTCATTTATTTGCTTCTCTTTTTCTTATTTATTAACCACTACAATCACTTACCGACGGTTTAACACTCTCAATTCTGTCGACGGCAATTTTGGAGCCGTCCCGAATCAGGACAAACTCCTCCCCCAAACAAATGTCCAATTCCACAATCGATATTTTCGTGGTAAGTTCACCTTTCGAGAGAATAACGAGTGATAACACCACACTCGCCCATCAAACATCTTGCAGCGTGAGATAGGAATTGTAGAAATGGAACGGTCCGAGGCATATGACGAAACTGACCCTATCGAGCACACTCGGGACCAGCAGAAACTAGCAGCGCACTGTCACGGCTGTTACAAGAACCCTCCTCACACACTGGGTGACCTCACCAGGACCGGCAGCGGAGAGTGGGAAAATTTCAACCAGCATATCGACCACTTCAGCATACTGATAAGGACCTGAGCAGAACAGCGTGGCAAATACTACAGATGGACTATTTTGAATACACTGCCTTTATTTTTGTTGTTGTTGTTTTGTATTTATTTCACAACTAAGTAATCAATAATAATAATATAATAATAGTAATCTCTGTCACCGCATGCTCCCCTGAAATGTAAATGTACATATATTTGCAGGTAAGTGGGTGGTGAAAAGTTCTTTTTGGGAAATTCACACGACACATCCTCACCTGCCGCCCACAGCCTGGGCACCGGCTGCTCATCTGCCGCCTTCTTGGTCTGCAGGAGGTCCCGCAGCTGTTCCTGTGCAGGTCTAGGCGTCAGAGACGGCATGGCGTACGGGTCTGCGGCCGCCACCGCACCCACACCTACGCCGGTGGACTGGGGCGGCGTGCCCACATGGGCCTGTACGACAGGCGGGCCAGGGCGGACGAAGCCCAGGCTGGCAGCCGTCACGTACCCTCCCGCGTCTGGACCGCGCGGAGCGAACCCGTGTCGCGGGGGGGCCGGGCCTCCGGCAGCAGCGGCAGCAAACTGGACGGCGCGCATACCCGGCGGAGGCGGTGGTGGAGCTCCTTGAGGGTACGGTGTCGGGGTGTACCTGCAGATCGTGGAAAGTTTAGTTTTCCTCTAACAGCTGAAAGATGTAATCAATTTTAATTACTCCCTCAGATAGTGAGTAATCGGGCAGATAAATGGAAAACTGTTTAATCCCCACTGTTGTACAATCTTACGAAATTATTACAAATTCTTTTCGTGGCATAACACATGATTACTTCTTTTTAAATGTGAAAACAGCTGAACACCACTCTGTTCCTTCTTCCTCCACGCAGTTATGCTGTTAGTGTCTCCCGCTCACTGTGCTTACAATATCCCTACAGATTGTACAGTGGGGCGAGAGCAGCTCTGGAACAGCCCATACATTTGACACGTATCACTCATTCATAGTTAAGGTATAGAACACAAAAAGACATTTGGGATGAGGCAAATCTGAGTGATACCCGAAGGTTGTTTTGTCAAATATGGGGATTTACAAGCATAATCTGCAACATCAATGTACATTATTGGCTTCTACTTTTAACTTGTACTCTTGAGAAATTCTAACCTACCTGTGCATAGCGACCTGCCACTTTTAAATCGTAAGAGACTGAAAATCACACCATCCGACTCTGTGCGATGCTGCTGACACGGTTTCTTAGGATTTCGAACCCCTCGTAGAATGGAGAGGTCGGTGGGAAGCAGTGACAGATGTGCGCCTGCATAACATCATCTCAGCTGCTAAACTTCGAATGGATTTGACCTACCACACAAGGCCCGGACTACTCTCGACAGAATCCGTACCAGCCGTGGCAGATGAGGGGATGCTCTTTTGAAGTGGAAGAAGCTGGCTAATACAGGCAGTGACTGTGGGGCTCCGTACCAGACTGTTCACCAATTTGTCAGTGAATACAGGATTCGAGCCTATCACGGTGCCGAAGATGATTTCCTGCTAGCAACTCCAGATGCAGTGCGCTGGATTGAAAGACTGGATATTCAGTTGTAAAGACAAACTTAAGTTTCTTGAGTGTCAATATGTACATATGTATATGTAATTTAATTTTATGGTATGTCTGTATCAGCCATATGCTACACAATAATAAATAAATAAATAAATAAATAAAATCTGAGACACTTTTTACAACAAAGTGTAAATCAAGTCGTTAGCTACATTAAAAGCAAAAACGAAGCAAACAATGTGGAGAATTTAAAAACATACAGTATCCAAATGACAGTCGAAACATTGCCGCGCTTTAGTACAAGTGCTTCTATCAGAGATTGTGCATCGTTGCCTTTGAACTGCTTCACCCAGGAAGTTAAGAGGGACCCTACAGCTTAACGGGACTCCAAACCACAGTACAATTTGGTACTTTTCACGTACATCGATCATTTCTGTCGGTAAGGAAGAGACAAGTAGCAGAAAAACTCCCACGTTTAACTGGGTATCGATATCCGGGACATTCAGACTTTCAGTCTGGGGGTTCTCACTAAACCGATGACATACACTTCGGTAAACTCAAACACTATCACATACACATGCCTCTCTTTCTTATTGATAACCTACTGCTAGACTTTCTAGGCTACCTCTGCACTGCGGCCATCATCGGTGGGAACTGTTGCTGAGCTGGAGGCCTCGGGGTGTGCGGCGGCTGGGCGTACGGGTCCACGACGTCGGAAGCGGCCGACCGGAACACGGCCACTTGCTGCGGCTGCTCGGGTAGAGGCGGAATCCCCACCAGGGCCGGCTGGAAGGCGCGCTGCGACTGCGGGGGAGGCGCCGGCGGCCGCGGGACGCCCACCCCAGTCACGGCGGCTGCCACAGGGTGTGGGAAAATCGTGCCGCCCGGAACTGCACCCGCACCTGGACTCGGCAGTCGCTGCCCCTTCTGGGCACCGGAAGGAATCCCCGCAGGTGGAGGGAATGGGGGAGGACGGATGCCCACCGGTGATGTCAGACAACCGTCCTGTATGAACAATAATAGAGAGGTGTGAAACAGAAAGGATAATCCGGTAATATGGATAGTTTTTAACTTAGCAACAGATATAAATGGGAACAAGAGTTGCTAAGGGCACTAACTGCCACAACTGATGAGGCATGAGGAACGAATAAAATTTGTTTGGATTTTTTAACATAATATGAGGAAGTGGCAGCCAAATAATTATTCCGGTTATTTTGTAGACTTGCTGAGACTGGAGACGTATCGTCAGACTCTCAGAGGAACTTAATATGAACTACCGCAAAGGTGGTGACGGCAAAAATATACACTAAAGACGGGAAAAATAAAACGGAGAATTTGTTAGACAATGTTCAGTTTGGCTTTGAGAACAGCAAAACCACGAGAGAGAAGTTCCGACATCACACACACAAAGATGTGAAGGGCAATATATCCGCTCTTCCCGTTACCCACCAGGCCTCAACCTCCGCTAATTTCAAGTTGCCGCCCCTCGTTCATCACTTGTCACTCAACAACATCTTTGCCTCTGTACTTCCGCCTCGACTGACATCTCTGCCCAAACTCTTTGCCTTTACATATGTCTGTATATGTGCGGATGGGTGTGTGTGTGGGGGGCGCTAGTAATCCTTTCCCTTTTTACCCCTAAGGTAAGTCTTTCCGCTCCCGGGATTGGAATGACTCCTTACCCTCTCCCTTAAAACACACATCCTTTCAACTTTCCCTCTCCTTCCCTCTTTCCTGACGAAGCAACCTTAGGTTGTGAAAGCTTGAAATTTGTGTGTGTGTTTTTTATTGTCTCCTGTCAACATACCAACGCTTTTGTTTTGTAAGTAACAGCATCTTTATACATAATTTTCAGTAAGGAAAACAAAAAGAATTGGGAGGTGCAGGTAGTACTATAGTAGCTATGTCAGATTGTCAATTAGCTATTGGGGTGTTCCACAGGTCATGTGACAAATTAGGAAAATCACATTTTCTCAGTGAAGATGGACAGAGATTATGACTATTTGTGACTGACTGACTAAAACACACACACACACACACACACACACACACACACACACACACACACATTTTGGTTCTATCTTGACAACAAAACTTTTCTCCACACTGCATTTTGCACCTCGATCGTAAATCATTTTTTAACAATTAAATATCAGTTTACAGTTTTGAAACAAGCAGTTACCTGAGGCGATAGTCCGGCAGCGACTTGCTGCGACTCTGCAGGGAACGGGATGCCGTCAACACTCATCTGTCGGTGCACTCTTGCCATTGCTGCAACGGTGTTCCGTGGTTCAACATTATGACAAGTACATCTTTGTCAACGTACAAAAATGTGACATTTCTGTAATACCACTACAAGATTACAAAAAAATGAAATAGATTAATTCTGAACAACAGAAATTGTGAATGATGATTAGAAATATACAGAGCTGGTGAACTCTCATGATCACTACAAAAAATTGCAAAAAGTGACACTTGACAATCCCTCCAGAGACCTCGAGCGGAAACCAGCAAATGGAAAGTGTAAATCGCGCACACAATAATGACGCTCTTTACTCTGATGAGCAAGCTGAAGGAAACACAAACCTCTGACAAATTATAGAAAATTGGAATAAGAAACATCTGAGATCAGTTTCTGAAAATTTATCTCGTTAGGAAAAATAAATAATGCAGGAACCCTCAGAACTTTACAAGATATTCTGGTGCACAATACAGGGCCTAACTCGTGTTGAAGTTTGGGGAAAGAGTTTTGAGAGAAATTGCAATCATATGCTGTTCAGTTGTGTCCACATGTCAATACTTAGTCCCTCTGGTGCAGTACTGAAAGGAGAGGTGTAAAAGAAAAGCAAAGTGAACTACTGTTATGTCGATGGTTTTAATTTTGCTGGATGGATTTAAAGGGTTATTGTTTCATTCTACAGCAAGACAGTTTGATCATACTGATTTGTATAAATGTTGGCAGATAATATATGGATGATTACTATAAAAGGACCATTATTTATTCATTCACATTTTTTAATGCCAAAGAAGATATACTTTCTTTTCATGAACTGAGCCAATGGTTTACATCAGGATTTTTTGATATGGAAAAATTTGAGAAATGCTATCAATGCACATACAAAGAAACTTCACTAATTTTAATTTCATTTTCAATTACAACAGAAAAGAAAAATCTTACTGCTTACAAGCAACTTGCAAAGCGTTCTATGATCAGGCAGAGTAACTTAGATTGACATAGTTTTAACTACAAAAGTATCCGATATCCTTGAACACACTAAACTGCACAACTCCAAAGATAAAGACAAAACCACTAAACTGAGGATAGATCTGAAAAGTGTCATATCCCAAGTGTACAGGTCGCTGACCTGACAGTGAAATATGACACTTTCGTCACAAGTAATTGGTTAAAAGGTTATACTCCTCTATGAGATCTTACTGCTTAATAAAAGGCAACCCAGTTTTTGCAGCAACACAACTTATTGTAAGCATTGTGCACTGCAAAAACCTTCACACAATACCTGCAGGTCTTTCGTGTTCAGAAGAAAACAGTACAAAATTGTTAAACACAACACTTCACATTCAGCACCATTACTTTGTTCTTTGCTAATCTGTAAATTACTCCCAAAAATTCTAAGCATTCACAGAGTTGCCCCTCCACAGCCAGCAGTCCTACATTATTTGACATTCTTAAGTATGTTGTGATAAATGGGAGTTGAAAAAAATACTTTTGTCTGATGCAAAGCTCACTGTTAGTGACAGAGAGCTTCTCAAAGTGATAACTAGAATAGGGAACAATGACATCGAGTTATTGTTTGGTATATAGGGTACGTTTTTGAACAAATATAATCTGTCTGCTATTCTGTCCATCTGTATCACATCAACAATTCAACACTAGCCAGAGCAATGCTTTCAGTTCTGCACTGCTGCCACCCTAGGTTGCAGTATTCAGCTCAAACTGTAAAAGTAAGGTGACAAAATGGGGGTACGGAAAGTCAAGAGCAGAGCGCTACACGCAGTGAACTGTAGCATGCCGAAGTTATAAAATGCCAACTGCTTTATACGGTCGCCAGAAGTATTAGGGGCCAATAGCACGCACTACCTGCATCTGCTACTACACTTTAAGTGTCAAGCACGTCATATCCCACAATAACAGTGGTCAATATCTGTGACAGATTAAATTACTCGAGTGCTACTTCTGCTGCTGCTCCCGGCATTCGTCACTTCCAACGTTTTTCAAGTAAGGATCGAAGTTAACCCGGCAATATTCCTGGTCAATGTTGAGAGAAGAAAATACCAAATAATATTCAATTTTTCTCTGAAAGAGCAGAAAAGTAGCTTGCTCAGGTTGCTCCAGGAATCTGCCTGCATTCCACTGGACAAATTGGTAGGTACGTACAGAAAAGTGGCTCTACAAATTTTGATACGAGTAACACAGATAAAACCGCAGCAACAATACATCAAAAGTAGCACAACGCATGACACATTCTGTGCTACTCTGTTACACCATATGTGGGCTGGACTAGCAGAACAACAGAAGGGACATGTGACAAATATCGGCGATACGCCGCACTGGAGGAATGTGATAAGGAAATGAGACCCCAGCTAATTGAGAAGACTACAGCAGTATGGACATCAGGAAATCCGGTAAACAGGGACGACATTATCGACCGGTAAGTGTCTCGCGTTCTCGCACTCCGAATGCGACGATCTCGATAGCCGTCTCACGTGTCAGAAGTCTATCACCGAGAGGTGAGATTTGTTACAGAATGCCAGCTCTTCAATAGCAACGTGAGAGAAGAGATGAGGTGAGGAGGCCACAACACGAGGGGCGACGATGTACTCGGGCAGACGGTATTCCGCATCTTTCTACGTCGGCGTAGTTACGGTTAGGCCGTTCGACAGCCCGAGCGTTTGACGAGAGTAACGTAAAGCAAATGTGTAAAGTATTAAGTAAACAAGAAATAGGTACAGTTTTCCAAGTACAAGCGCCTTTTTCTCGGGAGAGTCGGAGGCCGAAAGAGCCCCGGGCAGAGCACGACAGCGAAGGGAGGGGACATCTGCAGAGAGAGACGGAGAGAATGAGGCGGTGCTACTCACCCTGCACGCGCTGCTCCTGGATCACCTGCTGGTGCTGGTGCGCCTGCTGCTGCCGCAGCGCCTGCAGCTGCTTCCACTGCCGCTCCTGTTCCGCCTCGCGTGACGTCTTCTGCTGCTGCAGTAGCCGCTCCTGGTCCTGCCCAACACCCACAAGCCCACGGCGTTACTCTCCCGCGTGACGCTCGCACCGGACACCTCCACTCTGCGGCCGATTGACTAGAGGGACGTTTCCGAGAGGGGTGCGTTCGAGGAGGACGGGAGGGGGCCGCACTTCCCTCGGGGTCGCTCTGGTTAATGTGGACGCCGGATCGGTATCCGGTTTGACTCGATAGGTGCGAATATACGAACCGTCTGACCGTTCGCGAGGTAATGTCTGTACGTAGGCTGTCCGGAATGAAAATAACAGAGGAGCAAAGGTAACGACTAAACAAACTGTTTGGGTGCTGCGTAGTTGACGGTGACGTAAATGAGTCTGAAAATGTAGGAAAGCATTTGGACAGCATCCTGGCTGACTGCTTGCCTCAGAGCTGCAGAAACATAACTCTGTGTGTGTGTGTGTGTGTGTGTGTGTGTGTGTGTGTGTGTGTGTGTGTGTGTGTGGGTGGGCACGCGCAAACATGCGCACACGTGCATACACGTGAGTAATAGAGAGGGAGGTGGAGGGGGAGAGAGAGGGGGAGGGTAGAGAGGTGGTGGGGGAGAGAGAGGGGGAGGGAGAGGGGGAGAGAGGGGTGGGGAAGAGTGAGGGGGAGGGAGAGGGGGGAGGGGATGGTGAGAGGGAGGGGGAGGGTAAGAGGGGTGGAGGGGGGAGAAGAGAGAGGGGGAGGAGGAGAGAGAAGGGGACGGGGAGAGAGGGGGAGGAGGAGAGAGAAGGGGACGGTGATAGAGGGGGATGGGGAGAGAGGGGGGATGGGGAGAGAGGGGGGAGTGGGAGAGAGGGGCGAGTGGGAGAGAGGGGCGAGTGGGAGAGAGGGGCGAGTGGGAGAGAGGGGCGAGTGGGAGAGAGGGGCGAGTGGGAGAGAGGGGCGAGTGGGAGAGAGGGGCGAGTGGGAGAGAGGGGCGAGTGGGAGAGAGGGGCGAGTGGGAGAGAGGGGCGAGTGGGAGAGAGGGGCGAGTGGGAGAGAGGGGCGAGTGGGAGAGAGGGGCGAGTGGGAGAGAGGGGCGAGTGGGAGAGAGGGGCGAGTGGGAGAGAGGGGCGAGTGGGAGAGAGGGGGAGGGGGAGAGAGGGGGCGGGAGGTGGAAGGGGGAGAGAGGGGAGGAGGAGAGGGAGAGAGGGGGGAGGAGGAGAGGGAGAGAGGGGGAGGAGGGGAGAGGGGAAGGGGGCGAGAGGGGGGAGGAGGAGAGAGGGGGGAGGGGAAGGGGGGAGGGGAAGGGGGGGAGGGGAAGGGGGCGAGAGGGGGAGGAGAGAGGGGGAAGGGGGCGAGAGGGGGGAGGAGAGGGGGGAGGGGGAGTGGGAGTGGGAAGGGGGGACAACAGATCAGCTCAGCAGTAGAGACCCACCTGTCCAATGCGTTGACTGTAACATGAATCGTTACCTTTACACGTTCCATTATTTGCATTCCATCCGGAACTTCCCAGTACTGTTCCGATGTCTGTCTCCGTGGCCAGTTACAGGCAGAAAGTGCAATTTTGAGTACAGTGACAAGAGAACGTGTCAGACATACTATTTGGCAAATCTTGATGTCGCAAAGTCTGTTCAAAGTTATCGTAAAGTGTTCACCTATCTTTCTTTCTTTTGGGACAGAAAGTATCTACTATTAAAACTTGCCTTTAATGTTATTCTGTAAAAGTATACTCAATCTAGTGAACAATTTTTACGTACTCTTTCAGAGTGAGTACACGAAACTACTAGAGATACTCTCTCAATATTCCTTCGGTATAACTAATTAGAACTCTGTGCCAAATAATTTAACAGGAAACACACACGCAAGATCTCTAGGTAAGAATCCACCACACACGATCGGATGTATACCGTGAACCGACCCGCAAATTCTTAAAAATGTCTCGACACTATAAATGATTACCGATAAACTGTTTATTGAACACATTCCTCCCCATCCAATCATTCACTACCCACTACTGCTCCAAGCCCGAAAGTGAACAGTTCATTAATACTGCTGCAGACATTCATTAATACTGCTGCAGACAATCCTAATATCTCGACATTTTGTTCACGTCGGCACGTGTGGGGAAAAGTCTTTGACTCTGTTGCACATTAAACTGTTACATACAACTATTTTTCAGCCCGACTCTCCACAACTTCACAGCTGTGTCAGGTGAACCACCTGTACATCACGTGTTCCCCACTTAAGCTCTGAACGTGAGGTTCATTCTGAAAATTCCTGTACTTTCTCATTAAAATCTCATTATCAAACTAATATGTAAGAAAAGTGTATGTACGGTAATTGTTTGTAGAAATTAAGAACTTGTTTTACTGTGTGGGAGTGTTTTCTGGAATTGCTCTTGAAAATAATGCTAACAGAGACATTATGCAATCAAAAGTGATAATAAATTGATTTATTATTCAATACCCTTCATTACGAACTGTGTATTCTAGGGACAAACTCTTCCTCAAGACTTTTCTAGATACTTTTTCTATACTCCCAGTACTGCAACGAAACCTTACAGAAGACCACGGACGTCACCGACCACAGTGATCGTACAGCACTGTCAGCAAATTGCTTGTTTATTTGGGACCAATATGTCCAGATACCAAACTGCAGGTCTAAAAGACACAGGATTCAATCCGTAAATTGACCAAGAAGCAAAGGAAAACAATGAGAAACAGAAACGCTTCACAATCTAATACCGACTCTGTAATTCTATCAGAGACGGCAAATGACTCAGAAGATCGGTCGAATGGCACGGATAAAACAATTTCGAGTGCACTTGGTAATAAAACAAAGCACTAGGCTCTGCCAGAAATATCGACTCTTAGACAATGTATCTAATAGTGTACTTTAATGGGGCAGTATGCCATCTTAGGCATTTTGAAGCTGAAATCATGATTACGTAAGTGCAAATATAACACTGTAAATAAACACCAGTCTAATGACGGTGCTGACTTAAAAGAAATATTACAAATCAGTCACGTCAAGGACAGCTGTGAGCCAAATGTCCTGTAGCGTGCATTCCTCCGACCCCAAACCGTAGCCACTTGTGACTTCACTAGTGTCAAGTGAGAGCTCATAGGAGGCAGGGTAGACGTCAGTTGTATGATTCAGCCTCAATGCCAGTGATGGCCATATGTTAGTTGGGAGGAGGCCAGTTAGGGACCTGCAACCAACCTGCCTGCATGCTGGACCTCCACCAGAAGTCATGGTCCGGTGTGCAATTTCATATGGCAGCAGGAGCACTCTCCTGGTTATCCCACGCATCCCAACAGCAAAACTGTATGTCAATCTGGTGATTCGAACTGCTGTGCTGCCATTCGTAAAAGCGTTCCAGGGGATTTTACCCACCAGGATAACACTCACCCATGTACCGCTGTTGCAACCACACACATTCTACAGTGTGTCAACACGCCACCTCGGCCCGATCTGTCTCCGATCGAGTACGTTCGGGACACTGTAAGATGACAACTCCGGCGTCATCCCTGCACTGACTGACTGAGTGCACTAGGCTCACAATTTCACTCCCCAAACTGACATCCGTCACTTCTGTGTTTTAATGTACAAGCATTTCACATTTGCAATAGCTTACCTCATACATTAACCTGTTATCTTGCAATGTTAATCACTTAAATATGTTACCTAGACAAATGTATTCCAGTAATTTCATTACTTTACATTAACTATTTTCTGGTGTTGAGTTTTTTTTCCATCAGTGTATATTACATATTAAAAACATTTCTCTTCTTCAGAAACACTTTTCTCGCTATTGCTAGTTTCTTTTCTACTCCTGCCATCGCCAGATAATTTGCTGCCCTACCGACAACAGTCGTATATTACTTTCACTGTCTGATTTCCTAATCTAATTTCCTCAGGACAGCCTCATTTAATATGACCACATTTCATTTCTCTCGCTTCACTTTCGTCGAGGTCTATCCATTCTGTTTAACTCACCCTTGAAGTCCTCTGCCACACCTGGCAGAATTACAATATCATCAGCAAATCTCAACATTTCTTTTCCTTCTTCCTTAATGTTTAATTTCTTTTCCAAATGTCTCCTTCATTTTCTTTACTGTTTGTTCAACATACAGATTAAATAAAACTGGGGATAGGCTAGATCCCAGTCTCACTTCACACTCAACTGCTGCTTCCCTTTTCTGCCTTTCCACTCTTATAACTGCAGTCTTGTTTCTGTTCGAGTTGTAGATACCTATTCACTCCCTGTATTTTATCAGTATTTCAAAGAGATGATAAGTTATAGGGTCAGGACCGCCTCGCATATCCCTACATTTTTCCAGAACCCAAAGTCATCTCACCCTCTCGGCCCGGGCCCGAATCAGCTACATCCAGTTGTTCAATTCTTCTATATATAATTCATGTTAGTATATTGCAACGGTGACTTGGCAATAGACCTTTCTGCATTGACCTCCTTTAATAAAGGGCTTATTACCTTTTATTTGAAATCTGAGTGCAGTTTATTTGTCTCTTATATCGATCCTGTGGTCCTCCGTATTGAATCTGAATAACACCGCCGGCAGAGGATGATGTAGCAGTTGATCGGTACTAAATGACCCGTCAGGGGCAGGATGTAGAGCTGGTATATGTGCTACAAATAGGGAGCAACAGTTCTGCACAGCCAGCTCTCCGTAAGATCTTAAGAATTCTTAGGTCATATCGTCCATCCCAGATGCCTCATCTGACTTAGGTCTCTTCAATGTTCTCTCAAATGCTTCTCACAGTACTGCATCCCTATCTCATCTCCATCTATTTCCACTTGATCATTCCACAACACTGTCTTCAAGTTTTGTTTCCCTTTATATAGCCTTTTACTCACAGACCAACTCAAAGTGAATAATGATGTTTAATGTGTGACAATACAGAGATGAGAATTACAGAGAATGTGAAGGTGAATTCTAAATTTCAGTTACTGAGCAAGCAGAGTAATTCCCAAGTTGGCACACATGTGGTGTGGTGATGCTCGAGTGGACAGTACCATTTTGTAAGTGAAAATGGCAGATCCACTACAAATGGCATTCTGCAAGTTAGAATTTCACAAATATTATTCTTGCATCAGAGTGTAATGAAGATTTTGTCACCGGTGCAATCGAGCACCTCCTAATGCTGAAAATATTCACAGACGGCATCGACCATTTGTCGAGATGAGGGTATGTGTCCAGAGGAAAAGTATCAACTGCCGGACTGTAACAGCACAAAACGTTGAAAGAATTTGCCTTTTGTTTGAATGGAGTCAAAGGAAATTTATTTATGAAGGTAGTGGTAAGCTACAAATGCCACTAATAACTGCTGGGCACATTCTCAAAATAAATCTGAAAATTAACCGCACATCATTAAAACAGGGAAACTACGTCATACATACAAAAATGTATTACAGCAGTGCCGGAAGCCATTGAGAGATAAAAATTTGCTGCACATCACATTTCTGATGATGAGGCGACCGTCCAGAAAAATCGGTGAAAAGTTAACTAGCACATCTTTTGAATATGGGGTAGAGAAAATAATTTCAGAACTGAAACCACACACTTCCAATGCACTTGCGTCAATGACTCTGCATATGCTTTAGAACATATGGCACGAAGTTGACTTATCACTCACTCTGTGTGAGAGAGGTGAGTCATACACAACACCTATAAACTATGTAACAAAAAGCTGAAGTTTCTTTTACATTCTCTGAAATTCTTACCAATGCATTATGTAGTTATAACTATTTGTATTTGCTGATTTCATTTTGAATACCTGTGTACTTCTTCCACCTTTCACTCTTCCCCGTTTTTTCCTCAGGGCTAGCTCGCTATCTGAGCTCTCGGTATTTGTGCAGCTGCCTGTTTTTTCTCCAAAGGTTTCTTTTTTTCTGTCCTACACGTGGAATCTATCTTTTCCATAGTCCCACATGCTTCTCCTGCTTCTCATTTCTCCAGCTTTGCCATTATGCACTTCCTGTCAATCTCATTTTTGGACATTTATCTTTTTCTTGCTTTCTTCACTTATTACTTTTTATATTTTCTCCTTTTAATAGCTGGTGTTTTATTCAAGAATTAACCTGGAGTCACTATCTTTTGCCAAACATTTCTCATCTCTCAAAGCCACCCGTTCATCATCTATTGTATTAATGTTACCTTGTTCAGTCTCTCACAGCCTTAGAAACTCGCAAAAGTGTTTGTTTGTTACAAATTATGCAGATTCTACATCCTTAATTTCTAACCTTTTTGCAATCTCCTCATTTCATAGCCACAGATTTCATAACCATAGTCCACATCTGGCCCTGGAAAAGCTCAACAGTTGAAAGTCTTACCATTATACAATCAATGTGAACCTTTCCAGTGTCTCCAGGTCTCTTTCTTGTGTACAACCTCCTTTCATAATACTCAAACTAAGTGTCTGTAATTACTGAATTGCACTCTGCCCAAAATTATACTAGACAGATTCCTCTTTCATTTATTTCATTCAGTACACGCTATCTTAATATTTTTCCTGCTACCCCTATTCCTACCACTGAATTCCAGTCTGCTATCGCAGTTAAATTTTCTTCTGCCTTAAAAGGCTGAGTAATTTATTTCATCTCATCACACATTTTTTTGAACTGTCCATCATATGCACGTCTTAAAAGCACACATGCTTGTACTACTGTGGAGGGTCACAGTTTCATGTCCACCACAGCTACCATTATGCATTTGCTGTGCTGTTTATAGTTGTTTACTAATTTCCTTGTTTGTTTTTAGAGCTACTCCTGTATTACCCCTACTTGATTTTCTGTTGCTAGCCCTGTACTTATTGACCAGAAGGCCTGTCCTTCCTTCCACTTCACAGTGTGTTACAACTAACAAACTAACTACAAGCTACCTGTCTCCCTTTTCAACCTACAACCCGATTAACACTTAAGGGACCTAACATTCAACACAGTGACCTGTTGAAAGTATAGAACGAATACTTCAGATGATAAGAATACCACTTAGGCAACAATGAAGTGTGGCACTCATCGTTCGATTTGTCACTGAGATAATTTTTGGAAGTTGTACCATAATTTTAGCTGTATATTACTATGTATACAGAGAAAATTCTCACCAACATATAGCAGTTACATAAATACTAACTTTCAGCAGACTTCAGAATTGTCATTTTCAAGTCATTGTACATTAAGACTTCACTGAGAATGACTCTCTTCCTCGCACTGGCACCTGAATCTGACCAGGTACTATATTATCAATAGCCACTCCCTTAAATTCTCAGTTTGACAGTTTAAGTGATCGTAAAATAAAAAATTAATCCACCGTCTACAAGCTTACATGTTGTGAATCCTTATGAGTGTCTGGAGCAGTATTAATAAACAAAATTTCCTATACAGGCAATGAGAAATCTTCTACCAGGCAATAACAGAATGGCATGGGGTAATCAGTCGACAACAGAAATAATACATAATCGTACCGTCTGACAATTGTACAACAGTTTGACAAAATATAAAAAAATATGGTAATAAACACTCACTGCTTCACATGAGAGGCTTGTAAATTCAGCGAAATTGACAAATGAATGCATAGTCAAAGTATGCTGTGACTTGCAAATTAAATCTTATCAGTAAACTTTACAGTATTTAAAGAAAAAAGTAGCAGGCTAGAATGAAGCAAGAGAATGCGCTATTACCACAAATGTCAAATTAAATGGCAATTATTTGAATTTTCAGGGTTAAATATTTTCATTATTGCAATGCGTTGCACATATATAGAAATTAATGTATTATCACCATGCTCAAATCACCCTCACAACCACAATGCTCCTTAGCCAATGACAATCATGTTTCTCTTTCTAAACCGAATATATATCTATCAAAACACTTAGCCATCACACAAATTCCCAGATACATATTAGTTACCGTACATACGCAATACGTCCCATAGTTGGCAACCACTGACAGACACTACAGATTAAACATATATTAACAGCACAAAAAGCTCATTAAAGGAACATAACAGATATTAACTACAGAAGCATTTAACATCCATAATAATTACAACATTCTCAACAGCAGCCAGAAAGAGAGCAATATTAGCCCTGAGAACAAAAGAGCAGTACAATCAAAACAATCATTAGTATAAGTAAAGTGATTATATACTGAGCATTCACAAAAAAGATGTCAAACCAGAGAACCTACAAATAAATACAAACACGAAGACAGAAAAAAAGGGATAATGCATTTTCCACAACCAGCACCACATCCAGGCCAGCAATATCTACCATACAAAACAAAACAAGCGGTACAATTGTCGAGGAAGAGGAGAGTGACGTAGGTGGGACGAGAGGAGGCGCAGGATGGGAAAACAAACTGAAAAACTGTTCTTGCACCTATGTCTGCCACGATGCTCGACAGCTCGTACGCATTCATTCAAGAGAAAGTAGGTAAACTTTCCAGTAAGCTCTGTAGCACCACACAGGTCAGAAAGAACACGGAAAAACTCCCAGCCGCGGCTTCCAAAATAATTTTTCTTCTCCGGCTTCAATCAGGCACCACTTAAGTACGATTTCTCGACAGTAAGAGTAAAACGTGAAAATAAAAAAAATTACAGGCCTTGTCTCGAACTAATAATCATGCAAATCTAGGCTATGTTTTTCACAAAAAAATCTTTGTTCTGTGGTTCAAACAGAAAAAAGTAAAATTTACTTTCCATTTCAAACATCTACTCTCACAGAACAGCATTCTTAAGAAACATTGACAAGCTAACGTAAACATCTACAGCAATTCTGCCAATGCAAGAAATCACATTCCTGAGGGCTGTGTACTGTTCTGGAGTCTGTATGTGAACAAAGAGAGATGACTTTCCACGACACTTTAGCCAGGAAGGTTAGGGTGAAAGGTTAAAAACAGTCCCGACGACAAAGCTTTACACATTCTGGCTACGACATTTACAGTTTCGTCAAACGTGGGATCGGCAGCTGCCTCGTCTGACAAATTTGAGAACCGATCTCTCCGAACTGCTGGCAGTACGTTAGTTCAATTTCTGTAAAACTGCAGTTAAGATGATCGACCACATTTTTCCTACGGAAATGAACATTTTGTGCATAGTCCTGGTGTCAATGGAAACTTCCCCCTTTTAAATATCTATCGCTTGAGACACTGCAGGTTCCCAAAAGTTTTTGTGTAACAGAAAGGCAGAATAACTTGTGCGACTGACTCTCATGCTTAATTTACATACTAAATCTCAGTACACCGAATCCATTTCTGTACACTATACAACGTAATATTAGGGGCTTAAGACCTTTTGGTGTCACATTTGATAGTTCTTGGTGAGGACGTGTAGTATAATTTCACTCTATGTCGTACTCTACGACTACCAAAATTTTTTATTATTATTTTCCGGTGTGTCTTGTAAGTGGGGCAAACAGGACCCAAGACTTTACATAATTCAACAGCTTGCAGCATTTTCAAGATAAAATTTGTACAATTATCCATTAACAAGATACAAATAAAGGATGGGATTAAGCTAGCCACTCGCTTCTTAACTGGAATGTAAATTTTTCAATATAGGAATCATACAGCCAAGAAGATTGCAAATGACAGTTTGGTACACCGACCTACGTTTTGACACCTCTAAGGATGTCTTCATCAGAATGAAACTTTAAGAAACCCTATAAAATTATATATAGAAAATTAAGTATGACAAAAAAAACATTAACCAAGCTGACAACTGTCATGACATGCAATGGTTACACTTACATAAAATTACATTGCAAGAAGACAATGGTCAGAGTTTAAAGCTCATATCTCAATTTAAAAAAATAATAAATAACTAAATAAATAAATAAAACACATTCCAGCCTTTAGCATCTATGTCTACCTAGGAATAACAGACAGCGCATCTTGTATTATTTTCGTGGCTACAATGTAAGCCACTGGGCCGGTCAGTCTGATGTTATTCCTAGGTAGGCATACGTGCCAAAGGCTGGAACGTGTTTTATTTAATTTTTTGACTCGAGCATATGAGCTCTAAACTCTGACCATTGCCTTCTCGCAATGTACTTTTACATACGTAACTGCTATACGTCATGACAGTTGTCATCTTGGTTAACGTTCTTTGGCATACTTAATTTTCTATACATTACTTAATTGGGTTTCTCAAAATTTCATTCTGATGAAGACACCGTTAGAAGTGTTGAAACTAGGTAAGTGTGTCAAAAAGTTATTTGCAACCAGTCGGCAGTGTGTTTCCTGTATAGTAACTTGGGTATGATTCCTGAGAAACAGCCATGTTTAAAACTATGAAATAATCCTCAGAACTAAAACACATACTTTAGTTCTGAGGCAGGAGATGTCTGAAAGCATAGCAGTGACTACACATCTCAACTTTTTAGGTGGGAGGCTAAATTTGTTCCTTCCATTTCTCTATTATTTTTATTGCACCAAGGACTTTCCAGAACTACAATAATCAATAATCATCATCTGAAGTGTCATGCTGATTATCTTTTTAAAAAATACAGCTCAAAACTGTAGTAGAATCCTAGTTCTACATAGCAAAATATTTGCTATACATCATTTGAGTTATGTAAGCATAGGAAACTCTCCAAAGTCAAGAAAAAATTGTGAACAGGGCCGTACTGTGCGAAGCTCAAATAAAATTAACTTCCAGCAGCATTAAAATAACAATAACATAACTGATTCTATAAGGCAGACTTTCACAGCTGTCATTGGTTTTATGGACATTAGGTCAGCACGTGAGGCACATTTCTGTAAACTAATGTTTCCTCCCTACATAGGCAAACACCCCCACAGGCTATAAAGGTGTAGTCAGTTAATTTTCAAACATAATCTCATTAAGATCTGTTTGGGCTTCATGGCACATTTATATTTGAAAACTGCCAGACTACTCCTTTAAAGCATCTGACGATTCTTCCACGGTTTGGGATGAAACATCAGCCAACGGTCTAACACTCCTAAAGCCGACGTACCTAATAAGTGCCAAAACTTCCGCAGTAACAGCTTCACAATAACGAGGCCACAATTGCCAGGATAAAGAAAGTAGCTGCAGCATATGAGAGCTGCAACTCGAGCTATAGCTGCATTTTAAAGTCTACTTTTAAACCTAAAGACTCAATCAGCTTCATCCTCAAAAAATTGATCCTAAACACCCCGTAATAAACTACCACCACAGCACACTGAAAAAGTTGCCAATAGTGCTCTGCAAGGACAAACGTAGTCACCATCCGATTACATTTAGAATTTTTTTACGACTTGTCTTCGCACACATTTTCCCCCAAATGTATCTCTAACGAACTGCTGTCGATTGGACATCAAATGTTTCTCTCCCGCCAGAATAAGACAACGATATTTGTCTTACACAGTGTCACCATTTTCGAAAGGTGAGTGGAGTTTACGGTCTCATCGACATCACACTCATCAGGTGTGGTACTAGATCACATGCACTATGTGGCAGGATATCGTACCTGCAGTTTTCAAAGGAACTATCTTGGCATTCGCACAGGAGGAATATAAGAAATCACAGGAAAAACAACTTCAGACGGCCGAACAGTGATTTCAATTTTGCTCCTCCCAAATGAGGGGAGAAAGGAAAAGACCGAGCACGAGTTTGGATTGGAGAAAGCGCATCCCCTTCCGACAAATCGTCCCGCAATTCACATCCGCCGACTCAGCACTGTCACGAAAACCTAAATCTAGACAGCCGCACGGGAAGGGAGAGGGAAGCCCAGACCGGTAGGACAGGGTGCGAGGAAAATCATCTCTCGTCGGCGAGCGTCGTCACTGCGGCGACCGTGTTTGGTTCGTGTGTGGGAGCAGAGCCAGAGCCGCAGTCTCACCGTGGCGACGGGAAGGTCGTACGTCTCCCGCGCTAGGGAAGGGAGCGTGCGCATGATTTCGGACGGGGTGAGCACGCGGATCTGCTGGTCCGCGGCCGCTCCGCCCGAGTCGCGGTCGTGCCCTACGAGGACCGGCGGGAACGCCGCAGCTGGAGGAGGGGAGGACGGGTCGGGGCCGGTGGGGGGCTCGCCGCCTCCGCCTCCGCCAGGCGCCGTTAGTCGCTGCGGTCGCTGCTGCGGCTGCTGCTGCGGCTGCCGGTGCTGCACCTCGGACTGCGGCGGGGACGGGGCGGCAGGGGCCGGCGCGGGCGACGCCGCGGCACCCGGCCCCACCTGTGGCTGTCCCCGGGCGGGCGGCGGCTGCGAGGCGGCGGTCGCCGGCTCCTGCGGCGCCCGCTGCAGCGGAGACGGGGGCCGCATCGCGTGACGGAGACGGTGCCGTCCCAGCAGACGGCGGCGACTTCCCGCTGACGTCGCGGCCGGCCACTGCACCCGGCGGGCCCGGGGTCCCGGCCTGCTTCGCCACACACACACCCAGACGTACACACTCGCTCTCACACAACTGCACCTCCCGCGGCAATCGGCGGGCAGATCGCGACGACTCGAGAGCCGACAACGAGCTGTGTACCGCAGTTACAGGGCGGTACAGAAGTTGCTCGTAAATGTAAACGTACCGGCTGATGCCCGAGCTGTCAGTGTGCGACAGCAGGAATGCTCTCGAGTGAAGAGACTGACAAATACTGAACCACAGTAAATAGTAATGGATGCAGTTAATAACATACTGTACAAATTAGTGTGTCGTGTGCACAAATGTGAGTGAAAAAAAAAGTCAGTGTACTAATTTGTGCCATTTTGATAACAAGTAGTGTATCTCCCAGTTGTCTGTAAAATATACAAGTAACTCCTACACATGGTTTGTTTAATTATTACTAAGAGCCAAACAGCTCCAAGTCTGATTTTTATTCTGAAGAGAGAACTCTGTCTCCTTACCGAATCCACGAAAGACAATTATGTTCTTTCAGGATTGATTCTCACAGTGTACAGACTGACTTCTTGTCGAGACCCAAACAACTCGTGTGAATTTTGCAAGTAGCTTTTTCGTTTTTAACATCCAGTTCGAACAATCTAGTAACGTTTCACCACAACTTATTTGCTCACTACAAAGACTTATTTCACAAAGGAGGCTAAAATTTTAACCCGTGTCTCCACCAGACTGACTTCTCTCAGAACGCTCAGACGTGCCAGTGGAAGCCAGCTGCCTCAGTGTTTCAGGTTGTGCAAATGGTATTGAATCATGGTATATATAACGTCTAATAATAGAAAGTTTTTGCGTCAGATCAAACACTCCATTACCTTTCAGACGTGCATCCGAAATATTATTAGTATTTCAGTTGACACCTTGCAACCACTCTCAAAGTGTGTTTCCTGAGACATTTTTACAGCACATCATTTGTGGAGTAAACACACGTGCCACAAAGATAACACACTATTGGTAACAAAGCCAGCAGTAAAAGACAAAATTTGTGTAAGTGGTCATTTCATTAAGACTGCCACTGTTAATAAGATTACATATAAATCGAGCTTGCCACTGGTTAGAGACACAATAACGTAGACTGTCTGGTATTTTGATTTGGTCTCAGTAGAATTTTATCACTTAGATCTCAAGACAGCTGCTAGTCTCCCTCCTGTTACCTGGGAATAGGCCGATGACATAACTTCGGTAAAATTGGACTGGACTTGTCAAAACTCCTCCGAGATCCAAACTGCAAAGTTTGATTGTCTACCTATTTTGTCTCACAAGGAGATCACCCAACAATAGGACTTTTGTATTTTTTTATATTTATGGTATGTGAAAGTCAGACCTCAAATATCAATCCCAACAAATAGTTTGATACTACTCACAAAAATTCAAAAGACAATCAATTTCGAAGTTCTCCGAACATCTTTAATATCCTAAAAGAGATGATATCTTTCCACCGGCCACGTGGCTCTGAAATGGTATGCTCACCCATCACATGTGTGACCTGGCTTTGATTCCCAGCTGTGTTGAATTTTCAAACAAAGGTGCACGTTCCGCAAGCATTTGCGTGAAGAGTAAAATACATAAGGATGAAAAAAATTGTAATTATCTTAATTTAAACCATCCTTATAAACAATCTTTAATCAATGATCAGCAATTAAGACTTTATATTTTAAACAAAAACTGGATTTTTTATTGCAGTTAACTAGAAATAAGAGAGACGTGGATTTTTCATAAAAATGACAGTTAGGTATGTGTTAATATATATTTGACAAATTTTATATTTGCCATACCTGAACAAAATGCAGGAAGAAATGAAAACAATAATGACTGAAATTAGACTTGGACCAGCAATCCAGCACTACTGATTTTTTTTCCTTTTTTGTCACCTTTATGTATATTATGTTTCTTAGAAATGCACAGTATTCACCTTAACTTAAAAATTTGCATCAGCTGTGAATCAAACCCCATAACCCCAAGTGGCAGGCGAGAACTCTAACAGAGAACCGTGTGCCTGTACAAAAAATAAGAAACGACCTTAAATCGAGATCTTGAAGATTCTTCGTAAACGTCAAAGTTGATTTTCTTGAGAATTGTGTCAAAGAGCTTTGACTGACCGATATTTGTGTTCTGAACTACACGTACCACAAATATAAAGAAGTACAAAAGTCCAATTCCTGCACAGTCTCCTTGTCAGCAAGAAAAATCTTTTAAATGTTCTATTTCTAACCTAATGAATAAGGAGATGGACAACTCGAAGATGGCAGTTTTAGGAAAGGGATCAAATTTTGCTCCTACACTGAAGCCCTTGCCAGCAACATCTTTTGTTGAAGGAATTGAGCAAACTGTTAGAAAATTGCCAGATGACACTAATGAAGAAATAATTAGACAGGAAGCATGCTGAGCATTAACAAGACCCCGTCCACAAAAAAACAACGATCCTCATCCGACAAGCTGCATTTCGTAAACCGAAACGATTACCAGACAGTAGTTCTTCCTGCACACAAAGGTAATGCCACTATTTTGCTACCGAGAGATGCCTATGTACAGGGAATGTAGAAGTTATTTGCAAACACAATATATTGTAAGACTGACAAGTATCCCAAAGAAAAACGGCTTCACTTCTGTACTCCATCTCTCTACCCCAGGAAGTTATCAACCTGACTGAAGAGGCACAACTCTGAGCCTCCGAGATCATACGGTCTTACCGAGGTCCACAAAGCTACGCAGAAACAAGAAAGTGTTTCAGAAGAAAGTGGGAGTCTTTAAACCGTGATCGGGGCAGATTCTAAAAGAACTGATATTTAGACCGATAGTGAGTTAACATTGATGGACCTACTACAAGGTTTGCCAAATATTTAGCTTTATCTTTTATATCTATATGACCATCATATCCACAATTCAGCAATTTTATTGGTATGTTAAAAACTTTGAAACTTAACAGCTCAGCTCTGTTGGTAGCTTTAACTTTATTTCCTAGTTCACTACAGTACCTGCTGTTGAGACTCACATCATCAATTAGCAGAAAGGTTGAAGAAGAAAACAATGTCATTTAAGCATGCGCTAACTTCCAGTTACTGTTTATTTAGTAGCCAACATTTTGAAAGGACTGATGGTGTTAGCATGGGCACCACACACTCACAAATGGTAGCTATTTTATCTACAGAGGAGTCTAAAGAAAAATCACTCAACTCTGCAGTTTTAAAACTGAAATAGTTCTGGAAATGTGTTGATGATGCTCGGAGAGGATAAACTGACCAAAATTCCTGAACATCTCAACACCGTGCACCAAAATATCAAATTTACAATGGAACCGGGAAGCAAATGGCTTTCTACTGTTTCTGGGTGCATCAGTTCAGTGTACTGTAAGCCCACCAGCAGCAGTTTATACTTGCAGACATCTAGCTGCCACCGTCCTTCACATACTGCTATTATAGTTGAAGCTTTAATAGACAGGTCAAGAGATATTTGATAAGATTGGATATACAAAACATCAACTCAAGAGAGCTCTGCTAACGAAGACACGAGACTGACAAAAGATGAGCAAGAAAGATATAAATTCTATGCCCTTTCTACTGTATGTGGGAAATATTTCTTCAAAATTTGCAATAATAATGAAGAAGAACAAAGTCGATGTGATCTCGCTTCCACTTGCCGAGACAAAAAGCGGAGGTATATACGAAATTCATTGTGAGTGTGGTAAAAAGTACATACGACAAATAACACACACTGTACAAGAACATTGTAGCAAACATCAGTGATGCACAGCCTTCTACAGCACAGTAAATCTAGAGTAGTTCTACGTGGTATTTCCACTGGCCATCCCACGGGATACAGGAAAGTTAGGATACTGACCACAGTCTGGCTTTCAATGGTCAAGGGAGTTGTGAAAATACAATTAGCAGACAACCTGCCCCACTGAGACAACGGCTCGATGCTCGAAAAATCACGGAAACCTCTCATTTCACATCTGCGCAGTCAAAGCAAATACCGCTCAAGTCTTCACTGCGTGACATTCCGACAAGTGTCACCCGCAATAATCGACTGCATACTTCGTAAGGTCTCCGGATTTGCTGCCTTTGTGTCAGTTTTGTTTTACTCTTAGACACATTAAGTTTTCTCTCTGACTGATAATCTTGTTAACAACATGTGTGTGTTTATTCCACAGTATTGTGTTAAAAGTGACTTAAAAATCATTCAAAAAAAATCACCTTCAGAATGACTGTAAGCTTGTCAGTGAAATATCAGAAAAAGAATTAATACTATTGAAGACCCTGGTACCACTTGTAGCAATATAAATCCGATTTTCGATATTGTGTGTAATTATTGGTCAAAATTAAATTTTTTTTAAATACAATCACAATCACAATCTACTAATTAACACTTCACATTCTTTAATGTAGAGTTTGTGTACAGTTGAAAAAACTGGAAAACTACTGCTTACTTTTTTTTATTACTAGCATTATTGAAATCAGTGACACCCCACCCCCAATTCTTTGAAGACGCGAATTCTGGCATGTAAAGCAGTTCCAAATATCTGACTCCTTTACAAATGAGTTAACTGATAATTGCCCTCATTATCAAACAATGGATGAGTGCAGTCACAGTAATTTGTACTCTGTTTTACGAAAAATTCATTTTTCACGCATCTCGATGTCTATAAATCATATCTCCTGAACTACATGTTGCACAATAACATAATTTTGCAGGTACATTTGATGGTGTACGTGGATACCATCTGCAAAATAGATGCACAAATAGAGTTAATGGCAAAGAAGTAATGAACTGAAACATCATGTTTGACACTGATATTCTGTATTCTGCTGCATGTACAGCAAAATGCTGTAAGTGATACAATATTTTGTTATCCCTTTCATTATTTTGTGTGTGTGTGTGTGTGTGTGTGTGTGTGTGTGTGTGTGTGTGTGTGTGTGTGTGTCTGGCATTCAACAAGGAAAAATTTCATAAAGATTTGAAATTAAGTGCCAAATCAGTTGGAAATCACTAAGTGCTCTCACTGCCAAATACTGGATGAATACAGTCAGGGAAATTTGTTTGCCTCGAGTCATGCTGCTTCAAACAACATACGATTATACCTCGAAATATGTAGCTTATTACAGCAGTTCAGTTTTTTGTTGCCTCTGGACGCTGTTTCAGCTGGGACAAGGTGTCCAATTAGTAATTTACGTAACAGAGATCATCCACACCTCATTCACAATTTTAAGGAACAGTTGTTTCTGTTTGGAGCACCACATTTCCTTCGTTTCTTCTGTTCAGCACAAATACTCCCTAGAATACCCTCTACAGGCAAGAGACATTCCATTTCATCAGAGGAAAGGTCAAACTTGGCAGGCAGAAACCACACAAGAAGAACAGGCAGCTCAACTTCTTCTGTGCATTTGACAAATCAGAGCCACAAAGACACCATTTTAAGAGACAATAAACATTTAGCAGCAACATACACACAAGCCAACCCACACACATAATGTCCCATCCGAGTAGTTCCAAATGGCTATTTCAGAGATCTTAAAATTTAATACTTATAAATAACAGTACACACAGCACACAAGTATTGCAACAATGCATCACAAGCTTACACCCTCCTCCAGGCTCATACCACGTGGGAAGCACAAAACTGACTCGCGGAGGAGTCGACACGTAACTGACAGGACAGGAAGATTATTACTGTACAAAAACATAAAAGAAAACTAAAAGCTATCAAAATGGTACACTCATTATTGGATAAAAGACTTATACACCTACGAGAAATGTATGTGCCTCCTCTGGCAGCAAAGTAAAGTTGCAAAACATTAATACTAAACACAACAAAGTGATGTGATACTTAGCAGATATTGTGCTGTAAGATAAGTGTGCAGCCTACTACAGGTCTTCCACTAAAGGGTTAGTCCAACAGTCCTTCCACTAACAGGAAAGAAGCAATGTCTAAAAATTTAACCTACTAAGTAGGACAGTCACTTTAGACTAAACTGTGCACTACAGTTCGAATAAAGTATTTTGCAATCAACAAAATGTAGTGGCCGGGAGCAGTGTCACCCGTGTGCATTCGACAAGACTACGCAGGTGCCGAGAAAACGAAACAGCTGACACGCGACTGCAACTGGTCCTACCGCCCCACCCGAAATGTCACTCGTCAGTTAATTTTAATCCGAGAACAAAATTTTTGAAGTATTTTCTGCAGTAACATATAGTGTAAAAAAATTGAGCGAGTGGTGACATCAATGTACTTCCTGGGCAACGCAACCTCTTTCCTCCTGAATGAACAACTTTCGAGGGATCTATAAACTCCAAAATGTCGCCGACTCGCCGGCTGCCGCTTATCGCATATAAGCGAGCGAGACTAGGAGAGGTAGCAAAGAAAACGCACACGAGAGAAATATCGGCAGAAAATAAGGAATTACAGATGTCAAATAATGTTACATTGATGACAATAGTTAGAGCAGCAGTACTACAGCAGAGAAAAGGTCGGAACGAGGTAGAGCTTCCGAGGGCCGCCGACAAAGACAATGTACCGATGGGGTGGCTCCCGAGATTCGTCAGTAACTATCTAATGCTGTGGAAGGGAATTACCCGGCAAAGTCTTATTCCCCTTCCCAATCTCTGTACACAGTTACAACTGTACTATTTCAGCAAGTTACAGACTGACAGTTTGAATAGTGCAGTTAACTTCTTGTGGAGCTTCACTGCGTTCTTAGAAGTACAGGAAGCTGGACAGTGGTTACGCACTAGACATCGGCACCTCTTTCCGTGCAAAATTTCAGTCTATCACTATTCCTCCCAAGGTCCGAAACTGCACCACACACATCCGACCTGCGTACATGCCATCAGCTCTGTCCCTGCCACAGAGGCGGCCCACGTTACAGTCCCATCACCACCATAGTAGTCTCGCTCTTCCATTCCTCGAATCAGTTACTCTCATTTTTCCTACCGCACTTGACAGGTCCGATTTTCTGGTCAAATGTTCGAGGATTGTGAAAATGAGATTCCTATCAATTGCACAATGTATTTTTGGCTGAATATTTGTAGCCAAACAAAGAATGGAAAATGGACAAATAGGGTATCCAATATATTAGTGTGAGATATGGTTTTGCAAAAAAATAATAAACCGCTTGAAAGTAATCAGTGTAATTACGATGAAATTTATTAGTTATTTGTGAGAAAATTAAGTATTTCACACAGAGCCATTGCTGGCTATGCGAACAAAGTGCCAAAAAATATCACCTCACAGCAAAAATTGAAACTTCTTTGCTGTTTCTCTATCTACATAGTCTTAACAGTGACTGAATACAGACTGATATTGAATATTATATTTTGTGCTTTCTGAACAAAACTTAAAAGTAAAAATATTTCAAGGAAAAAAATACGGTCAAATGTTTGGCGAGATGATTTGTACAAAATTTAAAACAAAACACACACATTTAATGCAGCTTCGAATAATGCTCAGAATTCCATTAAGAAAATGAGGTGATGACTGAGAATGCTAAGTTCAATGTTTAAGTTAGAAACTTAGAATTTTAAAGAGTACTAGAGGACGTATGCCTGATGAATTTTCACTCATTTGTCACGATATGTCTCTAAAATCTGAAATCACAAATGTGTTACAGAGAACTGAAATAATAGATTGAAGGGATTATCTGCCTTCATCAAACAAATTTGCCCGGACACTGCAAAACAGTATCACTGCATTGCAATAAATATACATATTGTGTCAAACTGAACCTGGAAACGTTAGACTGGTAAGGACTGTAAAGAACCAGGAAAAAATTCGATCATACATTCTAAATTTGCACAACGGTAGACATATTACCGCCTGCAAAGCTGAGACGGACCCTAAAAGTTGCTCACCTGCTGCGTCTTCTTCATCCGCTGTGCAGTTCGGTTCTCCCGGGCCATTTGCAGGTACGGCGCCTTACGCTCCGACGGTAATGACCTCCACTTCTTCAGGATCTGTTTCGCTCGATCGTTCCAAGCTGTCAAATTGTAACAATTGATGCAGACGATTAGTTTCGGGCAGTTTAGGAACTTGATTTTAAGCTAACACCGAACGTTTCGGTGGTGCGAGGAGGAGATGACGAATCAAATTACAATTTCTTATTTAGCAAATGTCAAAACGAAATAACCTGAGAAGTGGCGACAGAATACAAAATAAATTATACTCGATATCAAACTTTGGTAGTTGAAGATTACTTTACGGAGAAGTGACGATAGAATACAGTGTAAATTGTACCCAATATCAAACATTGATAGTTTGAGATTACTTTCCACTGACAAAAGAGTTTCGAGATCAGGAACATGAAGCAAACTGGAAGCAGTTGTCCAATGAAGTGAAGGCCAAGTCCAGGCATTTCTCCATCCCACCAGAGAAGCATAGCAATACAGCTAACGACAAGCTCTAAGGTTTCCATCCACTTCACAGTGTCGTAAAACTGTAACACTTCGATACGTGTGACGTTTTGTATTAGAATCGATAGTAAGAAGGATTCGTGACAATCTTCTCATTGGGCACGGCGGCTGCCAACTCAGTTCGGAGTGGCAGTGGCAGACAATCTGGCCAGGTCTGCGGAAGGAAACGATTGCGGCTATCGTACCGACAGTACCCGGTCACCAGGGCATACTGGATCCAGTGAGGGGGCGGCCATCCTTATGTCCACAATTTCTCGCTACTCACCATTGACGATTTACGCACTTGTCACGTAATCAGTTTTTAGACAGTACTACCCCACTGCAAACCTGAGAATGTAGCGGTGATATGAGCTCTGGTGGAAATTGTATTAGTTATGTGAAAGGGAGGAGTGCTGGCAGAAGCTAAGCACAATTTCTTACCAACAATGAGTGTGTATAGTTCGTAAGAGATTTGTAAGTGTTATGTATTGTTAAGTTACCAGCAAATACTTACTATATTTACATTTTAGCAGTTTCTGACTCTGGACAGTAAGTGATTCAAATGGCTGCACTCATGTTCTACACTCTTCTTGCAAGTCTCAACTGTCACCTACTTCAGTGCCACAAACCCCTCCCCTCTACTTTCAGCTTCCGCTCCTTTGCTGTCATTTTTAATCATATAATTTCTATGTAGTTTACTGTGTCATATTAGTTCACTCAGGTGTGAACAAATTTATGCAAGCACAAAGAAACAACTGTACTAAGTAACATTTCCTTACCTTTTCAGAACACAAAAATTGCTACTCTTATCAAAAAATGTTACATGTGATAATTTCAAATACAGTGGAACGTGGCTATAACATCATTCAAAAGACCTTCAAAAACTGTGCTGTTATCAACAAGTGTCGTAACAGATTTGTGGCAAATAGAAGAGAAAAATTTATTGAGACTTGTTTTATTTTACATACAGTATTCACTCTTAAGTGTGCACGAATACAATCTTAAGCGTACGTGAATACAATATACCAGGTGTAGAAGTACAAAACCGTATAAACAATATTTCATTCAAAATAATCTACATTGCCGTTTATACATTTCTCCTACATCTCCGGCAGGCTATGAATGCCACAGAAAAAAAAAAAGTTCTTTTGAAGTGAATCAGTCAGTGAGCCATTTTCGTACATTTTCATACACACTGAAGCACTGTTCAGTGAGAGCATGTCCCGGTGATGCAAACAGATGATAATCGGACAGAGCCAAGTCTGGAAAACAAGCCGAATGCCCTAGTATTTCCCAACTGAATGCCTCGATCGTTTCCCTCACTTTTTTTGCCGTGTGTGATGGGGCGTTATCATGGAGCAACATCATTTTGTGTTGCCTTTTTCCACGTAATGCTCGATTTAAATCATGTTTTAGCAGCTCATAGATGACACCATTCTGATTCTACCAAACAGAGCACTGTCTCCTTTCCAAACTGATTTGGTCTTACAGTGGATGACGATGGTTTGCCTGGATTCACCCACGATTTACAGCACTTAGGATTCTCAAAATATATCCATCTTTCATCACCCGTCGCTATTCAATGGAGAAAATACAGGGTGTTTCAAAAATGACTGGTATATTTGAAACGGCAATACAAACTAAACGAGCAACAATAGAAATACACCATTTGTTGCAATATGCTTGGGACAACAGTACATTTTCAGGCAGACACTTTCGAAATTACAGTACTTACAATTGTCAACAACAGATGGCGCTGCGGTCTGGGAAACTCTATAGTACGATATTTTCCACATATCCACCATGCGTAGCAATATTATGGCGTAGTCTCTGAATGAAATTACCCGAAACCTTTGACAACGTGTCTGGCGGAATGGCTTCACATGCAGATGAGATGTACTGCTTCAGCTGTTCAATTGTTTCTGGATTCTGGCGGTACACCTGGTCTTTCAAGTGTCCCCACAGAAAGAAGTCACACAGGGGTTCATGTCTGGCGAATAGGGAGGCCAATCCACACCGCCTCCTGTATGTTTCGGATAGCCCAAAGCAATCACACGATCATTGAAATATTCATTCAGGAAATTAAAGACGTCGGCCGTGCGATGTGGCCGGGCACCATCTTGCATAAACCACGAGGTGTTCGCAGTGTCGTCTAAGGCAGTTTGTACCGCCACAAATTCACAAAGAATGTCCAGATAGCGTGATGCAGTAATCGTTTCGGATCTGAAAAATGGGCCAATGACTCCTTTGGAAGAAATGGCGGCCCAGACCAGTACTTTTTGAGGATGCAGGGATGATGGGACTGCAACATGGGGCTTTTCGGTTCCCCATATGCGCCAGTTCTGTTTACTGACGAAGCCGTCCAGGTAAAAATAAGCTTCATCAGTAAACCAAATGCTGCCCACATGCATATTGCCGTCATCAATCCTGTGCACTATATCGTTAGCGAATGTCTCTCGTGCAGCAATGGTAGCGGCGCTGAGGGATTGCCGCGTTTGAATTTTGTATGGATAGAGGTGTAAACTCTGGCGCATGCGACGATACGTGGACGTTGGCGTCATTTGGACCGCAGCTGCAACACGGCGAACGGAAACCCGAGGCCGCTGTTGGATCACCTGCTGCACTAGCTGCGCATTGCCCTCTGTGGTTGCCGTACGCGGTCGCCCTACCTTTCCAGCACGTTCATCCGTCACGTTCCCAGTCTGTTGAAATTTTTCAAACAGATCCTTTATTGTATCGCTTTTCGGTCCTTTGGTTACATTAAACCTCCGTTGAAAACTTCGCCTTGTTGCAACAACACTGTGTTCTAGGCGGTGGAATTCCAACACCAGAAAAATCCTCTGTTCTAAGGAATAAACCATGTTGTCCACAGCACACTTGCACGTTGTGAACAGCACATGCTTACAGCAGAAAGACGACATACAGAATGGCGCACCCACAGACTGCGTTGTCTTCTATATCTTTCACATCACTTGCAGCGCCATCTGTTGTTGAAAATTGTAACTACTGTAATTTCGAAAGTTTGTCCGCCTGAAAATGTACTGCTGTCCAAAGCATATTGCACCAAACGGTGTATTTCTATCGCTGCTGGTTTAGTTTTTATTGCCGTTTCAAATATACCGGTCATTTTTTAAACACCCTGTACTTTCTTCTGTATCTGGTGAGTAGCATTTCACAAGTGGTTTTTCTATTTGCTTGCTGTCTTTCATTCAGTTCATGCGGAACCCATTTTATCACTTTCTGCACCTTTCCCATAGCTTTCAACCAAAGATAAACGGCTTTCTACATCACATTCAATCATTCCTGTTGAGTTTGGGTATTATCTTCATCCAATAAAGCCTGCAATTCATGGTTTTCCAACTTTTTCAGTAGTTTCCCAAGCTCGTCATTTCTCACGTCAAAATCACCACTTTTGAATTTTTTGAACCACTCGAAATGCTGTTTTCCCAAGAGCACATTCACCGAGAGTTTCGACGAGCATTTGATGCGATTCTGCAGCAGCTTTCTTCAAATTATAACAGAAAACCAACGCTGTCAACAAATTGTAGTTCGTAGGCACAAAACTTGACATGTTTATGGATTTGAAACAGATATCGATGTATGGAACTTGGGTTACTGTGTGTCGATATTCCTCGTCAGCTACTACAGGAAGCAGATAGCGCTGAAGATGCGGCCCTTCTTCTTCTTCTTCTTCTTCTTCTTCGCTTCATTTGCAATTTTATCTTCAGTTCGTGCTTCAATTGTAACAAGGTCATCATCTACCGTTGCACACATTGAAACTAGGACGTCGATTACTGGCAGCAATGCAATCCAGTAGCAGCAGATCATCAGTGTCATTGAATGCATCTTCACTTTCGGCAGCATTTATTTCTTCAGTTGTGATTTCCGCACGCCGCAAAATTTCGTGATAGTTTGGGCAGTGAGCCACCTCCAAGCTTTGGTAATGCATCCGTCAGTATAACAGAATAATCCTGCCTCGCTTTTACTCAATGCACTGCATCTCTTTCAGTAATACGAGCTTACAATAGTGGTATATCGGACTCCTAATTAGTCCTTGGTATGTGGGCTGAAATAAGCTTGTCGTATTTGCAGGGGAAAAAAGCAAGCTTAATATTGTCTAGACCAGAAAATGCAACACATGCTGGGGAGTTGTCAACAAGAAGCAGTATCCTCCTTTTCTGACTTCTAAGCTCCTGATCCCAACATTTTATTTCTGCTTCAAAGACTTCGGAGGTCATCCAGGACTTTTTATTAGCATCGTAATGCACTGGCAGACTTTTTAGTGCTTAAAACACGTAGGATGTTTTGATTTATGTATCACAAGGAATTTTTCCTACTCAGTTCCATTTGAGGTAGCACAAAACAGAACTGTTATTTGTTCTTTAGATAATTTGTCACTAACACATTCTTGGCTCTTGATTTCACAGCTTTGCCAAGTGACAATTTAAAGAAAATGACAAGTCTCGTCTGCATTGTAGGTGTCACAATCTGCACGTCCTTCAGAAATTGTAGGCCATACCGTAGTGAGCCTTTGTTGGATTGTTCCAGTATTCACACTGTTTGCTTCATCACTCACTTTGCCAAAAGTAATGCCATAAATTGCTCAAATCTGTCAATCCAGCCCCTGCTCCACACAAATTGCTCATCTTTTAATTCCTCTGCAAATTCTTCTGCTTTCACCATAAGGAGACATCCACTAATGGGTACACTGATGCATCTCTGTTGCTTAAACCACTGAAGCAGCACTTCATCCATGTCGCTCTATTCAGCTTTCCAGAACCACATACTTTTAGATCCATTTTGTTCAAATGCAGTAACAATTGTATCCTTATTCTTCTGAATCATTTGGACTGGGGAATTTATAAGGCCAAATTAACAACACGTCAACCTTTTTAGCTCCATTCTCGATTTCACGAATCACCTTCCTCACTTTTTTATCCGCTGTTAAAACTTTTCTTTAACTGGCCACATTGTTCAAAAATGTACGTACTTTGTAGCCTGTTATGGAAACTGATATCACATGAACTTTGTCACCACTACTGTAGTACGAACATGCTAAGCTAACACTGAGGTGATGAGTCCATACTAAACCCAGAGGGGGGGAACATGTCAGGTTGCCATATTACAACAACAGGTTTCCTTCTACAGTACATCAATTCTTCAAAAATCTTGTTGCTAACTGAAGCTGAAATGACGTTATATATGAGGTACACGCATATACATTTGCCATTTTAAGCAAAAATGGTGACTACGTTCTTACGAGGAATCGTGACGTTATAGCCGAGCTGTCGTCGTAACAGATATTGTTATAAGAAAGTTCAACTACACCTGTGCTTCTTGGATCTCTACCGAATTACCAGCAGTCTACTATAAATTAATGTTTGTTTTACAATCTGCAAAAGACACAATAAGGAAGTAACTGAATTTCCTATGAATTGGATAGATAATCAACATTAATAATTGTATAACTTTCAGTACCAACATCCAACAACTATCCAAAACAGACAAGTGAGAAATTTTCATGGACCCTAGTCACTGACTTTCAAAAATCAATACACAAACTAAGCAATTCCAAAACAGAAAACTATTTTTGACTCAGTTAATTTCATCATAAAGGGTACAACAACGGAAATCAAAATGCCACTTCTTTCACTATGGAACAGAATACTAGATGAAGTAATTTTCCCAGGATGTCTTAAGCTCACAGTTACATTGCCTATGTGTAAAAAAAAAAAAAAAAAAAAAAGTGATAAAAAAACTCCCAAATAACCACAGATCCATTTCAATAATAGCAATCACATCCAAAATAATTGGAATTTTATGCATAAACAAATATACAGCTATTTTGAAAGCATCAAAACTTTAAATGCACAACAGTTCGGATTCAGGTCTCGTCTATCAACCGTAAAAGCGATTGAACATTTGGTGATGGTGTTTTCGAAGGATATGAAAATAAGGCTATC
Source organism: Schistocerca gregaria (assembly GCF_023897955.1). Lineage (NCBI taxonomy): Eukaryota > Metazoa > Arthropoda > Insecta > Orthoptera > Acrididae > Schistocerca > Schistocerca gregaria. The sequence goes on from NC_064929.1 coordinate 219,457,028, forward strand.
AATGTCTGGAAAAGTTACTGATTTAAGCAAAGCATTTGATTCAGTGTCACATGACATAATCACCAAAAAATTGGAATGTTATGGCATAGAAGGTAATTCACTCTGTTTATTCAAATCTTATTTAAGCAAAAGGTGCACACAAATAAGCTGAGATCAGCAATACTCCCCTATAAAAAGAGGAATACCCCAAAGACCTTTCCTGTTTACTGTGTACTTAATTACTTTTCGAAGTATTATGCTTATGACATGACATTAATAACTACAGGTGAGAATTTACAAAGTGTGCTAGCTAACAACAGACTAGTCACTGGTGTCATGCCGATCAGTTGTGCATAAACCAAACAAAACAGAAGAAATACTTTTTAATCTAAAGGTAACCAAAAATAAAAGTAAAACGGTAAAACTACTGGACTGTTCATAGACCAAATTCTCTCCTGGGAAGAACAATGTTAACAAACAGTTGTTAGTCCAGTCATGTTTCATTTTCTTCCATTCTCATCTGCAGGATGGGTTATTGCTCTGGGGCAATTCCCCTGGACCTAAATGTATTTTCAGGTAGCGGAACCGTCACTTACTGACTGCCTTTCCCAAGAATTACTATAGTCCATAATAATCATAAATCATTGAGTATAAAATTTTTCAATAAGCAACCACATACAGCTCAAAGTATCACTAACTAATTACAAGAGTGTATTACAAACTTGGCTAAAATACTGGAATCCTATTTGACTGTACAATCCCTGGAAATAATCATTATATGTTATTCCTGATTGATAACAAAAATCTTTTAGTTCTTAAATAAGCTATTCATTTTCTGCATATGTAAGTCAATTATCATATAAAACTTGACACCACTGTGAACTCCGATGAAGCCAATGAAAAACACTGATGGGGGAATTTCTAACTAATAAACATACACAAAAGATGCCACAAAAACCTTATCGTACAAAGGAAGGTCTCACCTGGAAACTCCTTCTTCAGCTCTGGATGGTGGAGGTTTGCGTACAGTACAGCAGATATTGTAGCCTGGTCGCCAAGCGGCTCATCTGCCTCCATTTTTAATGCCGTGCGAGCATTGTACGAGGAAACGCCATCACCGTCACCAACTTCCGCAGGAGACATCCACGGGCTGGCCGGCTCCGAGAACGCAGGGCTGAACTGCGGACTACTACAAGTGTCGGGCAGACGAGAGACTACTTTGAGATTCTCGTACCATTTACATCGTAATAGTTTGAAATCGTTTACATAAGTAGTCAGTTTGAAAGAAAGATTATCCAGTACAGAAAGACACTCCAAGTTTCACAAAGCAGAACACAGATAAAGTCTGTAGCTTTCACATGTGGAGCACAAAAAAAATATTTTTGTGAGAAATAATACAGTCTTAAAAATATCTGCAGCAACAATGTTTATTATTTTATGTTACCAATGAGTACAAAAATTGTGAAATAATTCAATTATTTAGAATGTGCACAGAAATAACTTGTGGTATTGCGAAACAGGTGAGACAGTGCCACAGATATGAAAATTGGGGTGGCGATCAATAAAACGAAGGAATTTTCTTTGTGACAGGGTCTTCTTGTGAAATTTCGGTCACCAACTTCCAGATCAGAGTGAAAAATATTTTGTTGCCACCCACCAACACAGATAGAAATGATCATCGTAATAAAATACGAGAATTCAGAGCTCATTGTTCGAGAGTGGAACGGTACAGCAATAGCTCAAAAGGTGGTCTGATGAACCCTCTGCCAGGCACTTAATTGTGAATTGCACTGTGACCTTGTTGATGTATATGTAGACATAAACAGATACAAAACATAAAAATGCAGTAAATGAAGCAGGCAAAAAGGAATAAAAACGTCTCAAAAATGAGATCGACAGGAAGTGCATAATGGCTAAGCAGGGATGGCTAGAGGACAAATGTGTGGATACAGAGGCTTATCTCACTAGGGGTAAAATAGATACTGCCTACAGGAAAATTAAAGAGACCTTTGGAGAAAAGAGAACCCCTTGCATGAATATCAAGAGCTCAGATGGAAACCCAGTTCTAAGCAAAGAAGGGAAAGCAGAAAGGTGGAAGGAGTATATAGAAGGTCTATACAAGGGTGATGTACTTGAGGACAATATTATGGAAATGGAAGAGAATTTAGATGAAGATGAAGATGAAATGGGAGATACGATACTGCGTGAAGAGTTTGACAGAGCACTGAAAGACCTGAGTCGAAACAAGGCCCCAGGAGTAGACAACATTCCATCTGGTGAGCAAGATGTATGAGACAGGCGAAATTCCCTCAGACTTTAAGAAGAATATAATAATTCCAATCCCAAAGCAGGTGTTGACAGGTGTGAAAATTACCGAACTTCAGTTTAATAAGTCACAGCTGCAAAATACTAACACGAATTCTTTACAGACGAATGGGAAAACTAGTAGAAGCCGACCTCGGGGAAGATCAGTTTGGATTCCGTAGAAATACTGGAACACGTGAGGCAATACTGACCTTACGACTTATCTTAGAAGAAAGATTAAGGAAAGGCAAACCTACGTTTCTAGCATTTTTAGACTTAGAGAAAGCTTTCGACAATGTTGACTGGAATACTCTCTTTCAAATTCTAAGGGTGGCAGAGGTAAAATACAGGGCGCGAAAGGATATTTGCAATTTGTACGGAAACCATATGGCAGTTATAAGAGTCGATGAGCATGAAAGGGAAACAGTGGTTGGGAAGGGAGTGAGACATGGTTGTAGCCTCTCCCCGATGTCATTCAATCTGTATATTGAGCAAGCAATAAAGGATACAAAAGAAAAATTTGGAGTAGGTATTAAAATCCATGGAGAAGAAATAAAAACTTTGAGGTTCGCCGATGACATTGTAATTCTGTCAGAGACAGCTAAGGACCTGGAAGAGCAGCTGAACAGAATGGACAGTGTCTTGCAAGGAGAATAGAAGATGAACACCGACAAAAGCAAAACGAGGATAATGGAATGTAGTCGAATTAAATCAGGTGATGCTGAGGGAATTAGATTAGGAAATGAGACACTTAAAGTAGTAAAGGAGTTTTGCTATTCAGGGAGTAAAATAACTGATGATGGTCGAAGTAGAGAGGATACAAAATGTATACTGGCAATGGCAAGGAAAGTGTTTCTAAAGAAGAGAAATTTGTTAACATCGAATATAGATTTAAGTGTCAGGAAGTCGTTTATGAAAGTATTTGTTTGGAGTGTAGCCATGTATGGAAGTGAAACATAGACGATACATAGTTTGGAGAAGAAGAGAATAGCAGCTTTCGAAATGTGGTGCTACAGAAGAATGCTGAAGATTAGATGGGTAGATCACATAACTAACGAGGAAGTATTGAATAGAACTGGGGAGAAGAGGAGTTTGCGGCACAACCTGACAAGAAGAAGGGACCGGTTGTTAGGACATGTTCTGAGGCATCAAGGGGTCACAAATTTAGCATTGGAGGGCAGTGTGGAGGATGCAGGTTGCAGTAAGTACTGGGAGATGAAGCAGCTTGCACGGGATGGAGTAGCATGGAAAGCTGCGTCAAACCAGTCTCAGGACTGAAGACGACGACGACGACGGCGACGACGACGACGACGACGACAACAACAACAACAACAACAACAACAACAACAACAACAACAACAGTTTCAATCAGGAGCTGTCAGCATAAATTGTGTACATCAAAGTTTGCTTTCTGGCTGCCTGTTTTCATTCATGTGAATGTCATTTTCAGCTCGTCTCTGAACATCTTTTGTTTCTGCCCTCCCTACTCTAAAAAACCTGCTGATCTGTCACTTGTAACCACTGGTATTTTACCACTTGTGACAGTTAACCCCCTCCCCCTTTCAATTATTTTCTATTAGCCCAGACAGTTTTCCCTTCCCTTTCTTGTTGAGGTGAAGGCCATGCTTAGCATAGTCCCACCTGCTGATAGAGTTAACAGGAACCACACCAATATGAGACCCCATACCTGATCCAAGCAGCCGTTCCACCTCTAAATTAACTCTAACAGAAGAGTTTAAATGAGGTCGGTCATGGCACCTCAGAATAGACATAAGCCGAACATCAGTATGTCTCATTGCTGAAGCTATGCTTACATATTGATCTCAATTGAATAATTAGGGTTCCTACCTACGCTATTGCCCGCCCCACCCGCTATTACCATGGTGTCTTCCTTTGTGAAGTTATTACAAAGTGAACCTACAGCCTTTATCACTTAACCCAGGCTTGCACTAGGTTTAAAAAAGCTTGTGACCTGGTAACCTGACCCTCGCTCATCCTGCAACAGTCGGCCTACACCTCTACCACGTGAACTACCTAACAACAAAACTTTCTTCTTCTTCTTCTTCTTAATAGCTTTTTCTGACTTCTTTCAAAAACTTTTTGAAAGTTTGTTGTGACCTGTCTACTCCTACATCGATATGTGGCGCATCAGTTTCCAACTGTGACAACAGATTAAACATGTTTTCCCCATTCACAGTCACAATGTCTGAAAACGTCCTATTCCTATTTCTTCCATAAACTGTTGTCACTTCCCACCTCTTCTCCCCCCTTAACCTTTCTAGATCGTGTTTCGCTTCATCTAGTTCCACCTGAAGGGCAGCAATCTTCTCCTCCTGTTCCACTATCTTCCTATCTCTACAGGAAATCCTACACAAGCAATCTGCCTTGTTTATTTCCCCAATTCCCACACTGCTTAAGTCACCCACATGAAAGAAACTGCAACCACCCTCACACCACACCCCGTAACTAACAATCCTATGGAAAGTCAAGGCAATCACATTTTAGCTTTAGCCTGAGTTAAAAAAAGAATATCTTCGTATAACCTGTGTTGTTTACATGACAAAACAAAAAAGTAAACAAAGAACTGAGCCTACAATATATAAAGTTTCCACTTATTTTGGTACTTTTCACTTGGACTACTTACTAGAGAATCAAATGGATAGCGTATAAGAAAACATTAACACCACAAACTTTACTTTATTGTCATAATCACATAACTTACAGTATATCACAACGTAAACAAATCCTAATCCAAAACTCACACCTATGAAATGTTTTCTTTTTTCAGAAAATACACAAAAAATGTGAATCCTTCTATTTATAGCTTACAATAGGTATTAATTTAGTTAATTATGATGTAATATTGCATAAATTAATTGTTATTACTCAATTAAACACTTATCTTTGTGAGATCTGTGAAAGTGCACGACCCGCCAACCAAAAATCTTCACCCAATGCTAAACGTCACACAAATGAACAAACGGGTATATAACTATCCAAGCAACATTGGATAAACACGACAAGGAGGTGATCTGTTTCTAGATGTCTAGCTTAAAGTTAATTCTTCTGGAAACACTATACTCCATCTACACTATATTCTGTTTACGAAGAAATATGATTGGCATTTATGAATTTATTATTATTATTATTATTATTATTATTATTATTTTAGACATAACTGCAGAACACTATTGTAATAGTGGTTTTCGCCACACATTAGCTACCTTCAAAACCCAATGTTACAGGCAGCAAGTGGCAAATAATCCTTCCACAACTTAACACACTCATTTACTTCGCAACAACATGTATCACGAACACAATGTTCTCTGTAAGCCAGCGGTGACGTACAAATTCTGAAGACAGACAATGTACGGCAAAAACTAGTAACGACTGTAATCACATTATACGAGGTCCATTCTCCCGTGCAGTACTTTGGTGGCCCATCTGTCCGAGCTGAGGAGAGACACGACTGACGATGACGCATAGGGCACTGGCTTTGTAGTGAAACAAAACGAACACATACAGTAAAGCACAATGGACTCTCACAAGGGGAGCACTGCCCAAAGGTTGAAGTCACGCACGTGGTGCATAAAATAAACTCAGTACCTGTGCGATACGTACAAAGTTGTTATGTCATATGCTCGATCTCTATTACAAGATAGCACTATTTGTAGAATTGTTTTTCACAAATAGCAGCACGTGCTAAATATCTGCATACCTCAAAAAATGTTTCTTAAATAGTTCAATACATTGAAACGAGGTGAGTCATAATAGGCAGAGGAATGATAGTGTGGTTTTACTTTTTATCTACAAAGATACTATAGGTATTATAGTTTCGTACTGAAATTGCAATTTTTAGTGTCATCTAAGGTTTTCTGAAACGGATGACTGCAGTGGCTCGCACAGTTCCAGTAATGCAGAATGCACTCAGTAAAACAAAAAGACGCGATACGGATCAAAATGAAGGACAACAAAAGTTTTCTTACTTGCTGTACTCAGAGTGGTAGGGCGACGGCGACGACAGGCTCGAAGGTACGACAGGTGGCAGCGGTCCCCCCACCTGCGTCCTCTGCAGAGCTGTGCTGGGCTGCACTCCTGGAAGAGAAGACACAAAAAAGTAAAACTCCATGTCTTTAAAATATTTTCAGTACGTTGTCCTGGGGCTGTGATAAATCCATTTCTGGGGCGAGCAGCAGCTCAAGTCACCCTACCGATAACATTTTAACAGACCTGAAGTCTGCTGGGCGGTGGCAGCTCCCGTGGGAAACACCGACTCCTGGGACTCTTCGTCTGTCAGCACTCCTTTGATGATTTCCTCCACATCACGGCTGTCCATGTTGGGGAGACCTGCGACCGGAAGATGAAAAAACTGAAACTGTACAGTTTGACGAATCATTTAACAAATTTAGTGCACAAATTCTATCCAAAATGCTCGATGAAAATGTTGTGTGCACTTCTTGTAACACAGCATCACGCAGAATTATTTCATCTAAAAAATTAGCATGTTAGTAGTGAAGTTTTCTTTTTCTGTGCTGCAGCTGGAATTAGCACACACTGCAAAACAGTTTCATAGTGCAAATGGAAATAGAAGCAGTAACAGTGAGTGGCATTTCTCCTTCAGTATTATTCCAACTTGTACGTATTCTGTCTAGTGTACTGTCTCAAGTACTTCTTTTAACGTCACACGGTTTTAACTTTAATTTCTAATTACACTCCTGGAAATGGAAAAAAGAACACATTGACACCAGTGTGTCAGACCCACCATACTTGCTCCGGACACTGCGAGAGGGCTGTACAAGCAATGATCACACGCACGGCACAGCGGACACACCAGGAACCGAGGTGTTGGCCGTCGAATGGCGCTAGCTGCGCAGCATTTGTGCACCGCCGCCGTCAGTGTCAGCCAGTTTGCCTTGGCATACGGAGCTCCATCGCAGTCTTTAACACTGGTAGCATGCCGCGACAGCGTGGACGTAAACCGTATGAGCAGTTGACGGACTTTGAGCGAGGGCGTATAGTGGGCATGCGGGAGGCCGGGTGGACGTACCGCCGAATTGCTCAACACGTGGGGCGTGAGGGCAAGGGAACTTGATGTTCCAACAGGACAATGCACGTCCGCATGTATCCCGTGCCACCCAACGTGCTCTAGTAGGTGTAAGTCAACTACCCTGGCCAGCAAGATCTCCGGATCTGTCCCCCATTGAGCATGTTTGGGACTGGATGAAGCATCGTCTCACGCGGTCTGCACGTCCAGCACGAACGCTGGTCCAACTGAGGCGCCAGGTGGAAATGGCATGGCAAGCCGTTCCACAGGGCTATATCCAGCATCTCTACGATCGTCTCCATGGGAGAACAGCAGCCTGCATTGCTGCGAAAGGTGGATATACACTGTACCAGTGCCGACATTGTGCATGCTCTGTTGCCTGTGTCTATGTGCCTGTGGTTCTGTCAGTGTGATCATGTGATGTATCTGACCCCAGGAATGTGTCAATAAAGTTTCCCCTTCCTGGGACAATGAATTCACGGTGTTCTTATTTCAATTTCCAGGAGTGTATTTTCCATTTTATGTAGACAGTTTATATTTGAACCCTTACAAACCTCTCACAATTAAAAGACATATATTTCACTTCGCAATTATAGCTCCCGTATACGAATATTACTGTTACGGCCGCGTCGGAGGATTTGAAATGACGAATATTTGGTCTAGGAAAATTGTAAAATATATGTTAACTAACAAACCTGAGGTTAACCTATACCCAAAATTATTAAATACAAATGACATTTAAAAACATCCCTCAAACTGCCCCGAGAACAAGTTGCTCGAGTAGAAATACACCTACACTTTTGGTAATAATTAAGAGCACTGTCAGTAACAGCTGAGGTGTACTTGTCACAAACTGCTTATATATATTACTTATATCACAACTGAAATTGAGGGCATATTTTAAAGAAACATACAAAGAAAATACCGAGGCAACGTACCAGTGTCTCGCACCATAGACTCGAGGTTAAAGTGCGGACTCAAGATGTCCGTGAGCTCGTCCTTCTGACTGGTCCCCGAAACGTCTGCCCCACCGTCTGTTATAGGAAGCGAGTCATTCAACTCCGAGTCTTCTGCGAAAGAAATATTAAGTGACCCTGCTGCTCTCTCTAGAGTTACACGACACAGAAAACACGTTTTTCACTTTACATTACGTAAACAGAAAAAAAGATTCGAACAAAGTTATCCGCTTCCAAACACGACAAACACACAGTTGATACAAGCACACTATGTTGGAAAATCACTTGAGGGTCACAGATGAAACATAAAATTGGTAACAGAAAAGACCCAGTTTTTCTGGCACAAAATGTTAGCACTATGCCAACACTCTGAGTACACTAGAAAAATTAATTTATGCAACTGGCCTTAACTCCACACCAGTTACAGACACAGACTGGCTGGGGCACACAAAGTGAAAAGTCGTGACGTCCAAACTGCTCGAGTTAAGCACACTTACAGTTTTTACTCAGACGTTTAAATACTTCCCCGATTGTATACACGAATCTGGAAACCAGTTACACAGATGCAAGTAAAGATATAGGATCTGACACCGATACCCCTGAAATGTTACATTCTCCAGCTGCACAGGACAGCGTCACACTGTCTGCCACACTCAAACTCGAGCTGCACCTCAGTCTTTTAGAGGAAACCAGCTGAGTACCCAGCATTGCCTGGGTATGTATTTACTCCAATCTTCTCCTCCATCTCTCTGTCCATCTCTTCCTTCCCCCTCCAATTTTACACCTCCTCCATTCCCTCCTATAATTCCTCCTCCTCTCCCCGTCCAAATCCCACTTCCCCTCCCACTGTTCATCTCCTCCCTTTTGCTTCCTAGTTCCACTCCTCCCCCCCTTCTCTTACTCCCCATCTCTGTCTATCTCTTCCCCTTAACTTTCTCTGCCCACCTCCTACTCTCACCTCTTTCTGTCCCACTCTCTCCACCTATCTGTGGCTCTCTCCTCCTCCCCCTCTTCAATCTCCACGTTATCACACTCATGACAACACACAGCTAGTAGTTCTTACTCTTACAATATTTCGTTCCAAATTGTAACTAATCCGTGTACCAATCTGATCGAAATTGTTCTGGGGGTTAAGTGTGAGTTCTTTCTCCATGGCTTCGCTCACATATGCTCGTATCAAATACATTTCACATATATTTATCATACTTCACACGTAATTGTGAGCAAGTTTCACCTGTACATCAAGCGAATTTCGGACTGCAGTTTCGTTTTAGAGCAGCTCGGTGCTTACGATGTCACATTTCCTGAACTGTGTGCCATGTAATGACATAATTTTGCTGGTACATCTTATGTTATATGTGGCTACTGTCTCTGAAATGCGTTGTGAATAAAGTTAGTAGCAATGAAGCAATGAATTTAAATGTCTTCTATGACACAGTAGTTTTTTACAGTTCTCAGTTGTTTATGACACCGTATCTCTCAAATTAAGTGTAATACAATGATGTAACTTTTCTAGTACATTCATAAAATTAGTAGTAAAGAAGTAACAAATTAAAACACGCCGCTTCACTTGGGAGTTTTACTGCACAAATAGCGAAAATTCAGTAAGTGATAAACTTTTTCCTTTCATCATTTTGTGGGAGTCATCGGCAAGAAAAAGTTTCTTAAAGGTTTGAAATTACATATAAAGTTTGTTGCAAATCTCTAAGGGCTCCCATTTTCGGATTCTGAAAGACTGAAGTACAGATTTTTGCGTGTTGTGGGTTACACGGCATTCTGACACCCGTAGTGATTCCTGCCAGACAGCAGGTGATACGTGTACCAAATTTGGTTGAAATCGGTTAAGTGGTTTAGGGGGAGATGTGCAACATACAAACGTACGTGCATACAGACAGCCGTACATATATACATTTTTATAACTTGTACAGATTCTTTTACTGGCCAATCTACCCACGAATAACTCGTGACCCATTTGAAATTTCCTCAGCCGATACCTCTTTCCCCACCACACACCTCTCAAGATCAGCATTCCCTAGAGAGAGGACGGGACAGATGACAGCTCAGCTCACGAGTTGTGGCACTGTCCTGTAGTGGCAACTCCCGGATCGACTCCCGAGGCTGCAATTCCTAATTCGGTTCTATTGAGGTCTCGGTGTGTTCTCAAATAATGTAAGCTTTTCCTTCTTAGGGCCAAAAATCTACAGGTGTGTGAGGGCAGATGTGGATGAGCTGAATCATTCAGTATGCTGATACACCAGTGGAAGGAGTGCCCAAGTTTATTACAAAGAATGTTATTTCGACCTAGAGCCACCGTACTACAAACGTGCACTCCCTGTGGTGCACAGTGGTACGGTGTGTAAATATTTTAAAAACAATCATCTTTTTAGACCGTAGTGTCTGGAGCACAATTTTTATACAATCTGAAGAATAATGTGAAGTAAGATTGAACTGTTGTATAAATTAGGATACAACTGAGGGATTTTATAATTACAAATGACAGGAATAAACTGATCGTCTTCCCATCGTCCCAGCCCCGCCACCTGAGGGCATTCAATCTGATGGCTCACTTACACTGGCAAGAGTACAACTTGAAGATCGAGTGAGAGTCTCACTGCAAAAATTGGTCCAACTTTCTGACGGCCAGACGTAAGAGATCAGAGTACACATTACTGAGACCACCTGAATGTAATCGGAGAACACAAACCTACTTTTTGAGCCAGTTCAGTGGAATGGGATGTCAGATCCAGAGACACAGGCCTGTGAGGGGAAGAGAAACCAGAGAAGAGTTATCATCTCGTGACCACCTCAACTGCATTGTTTTTGTATGTTTGGGGTCTTTAAGTACAATCTGAAAATCCTCTAGTCAATCACAAAATGAAAGAACAAAATTTAATTGCAGCAACCCATTTAAGTAAAGTGACAATAGTCACTAGCCCATTTAACAGGTGCCACGAGCCCCAACTGCAGCACAAAAATAATTTCTATTTCAGAGAAGTACCCTACGTGTGCTTACCGCCAATTTCATCGAGGTTATCCCCGGTTTTCGCGATGTCGTCATCATCCTCGTTCATGATTGTGTCGACGAGGTCGGTGTCCAGTAGGTCACCCGGTAACGGCAGCATGTTCAGCACCTCAGAGTCACTCCCGTCAGCATCGTCACCGGCCACCTGCTCCTGAAACGGGGCAGAATTCGTGAGCGGCAGTCATTAGGAACACTACGATAACTGTAACTAAACTCAAAAAGAGGACAAATACTCTGCACTGTCATACAGACTTCTAGAAATGTGACACTAAAAATGTCGGGAGCCTGACACAGGAGACGAGAGACGCTCGCTCGTGGTCTCCGATCTCGAGACTTGTTTGATGCATCTCTCCGTGCTAGTCTATCCTGTCCAAGTCTCTTCATATCTGTGTAATTACTGCAGCCTACACCCATTTGGACATGCCTACTGTAGAGCATTCATCTCCTCCTACATTTTTTTACCTCCTGTGCTTTCGTGCCATAAATGTCTTCTCTTCCCATTTAGATTCAGAACCCCTTCACTGACTAATTGGTTTAATCATCCAATCTTCAGCATTTTTCACTGACTTCTGTAGTTTCTGCAATTGGCATAGTTTCCTATCAGCCTAATGTCTTCTGAGAAGAGGCATCAAATTTCCACAATTTATGGACATGGTGTGCCAATCTCAGACTAGTCAATTAATGGCATAAAATTGTTGCAAGAAATAGTAGACTTGTGTGGTTTCTGTACACAACAATTCAATCTTATCCAAACAGAACAACCGATCATTCAAATTACTCAATCTTTCTACTACATCCGAACCACAGGACCTCAAGTCATTCTATCCTATTAGTATCATATTTGTTCTTTCTTCCAGAGTTGTATTTGGCACACATACCAACTGCAATAATCTGTAACTTCTTCACAATATGTCCATCCCCAAACTTTGTAATGTCCTTCCTCAGTTTCAGTTAACATTCTTCTTAGTTATAGACCATTATTTTCCCAATAATTGTGTAATATATTCAATTCTTATACATTTGCTCCACGTTACACCATTTAGTTGTCATACAGTCATCTAGACTCCAGTTCATTTGGTGTTCTACATCCTTTTCACAAGATAGGTGCTTCTGCTTACACACTGAGACCTAAGATATTTGGATTCTTTGCAAGTCTTGACTATGTTCACACCAATATTCGAGTCGTATTCATCAGATAACATTATCAAATACGCTACCTTTGTGATTAATTTTGAGGCTCCACATCTTCCAGCTTCCAAATCATGCAAAAAATGTCTTTAGCATAAGCAGTTATCTCAAGTTGCTTGTATGCAAAAAACAATTTTATGGAGGTACGTGCCACCAATCTGTAACCCCACTTCACAGCATTATCTTGATCAGTTACTGAGACCTATCTTACATTCACTCTTGAGAGAGAGAGAGAGAGAGAGAGAGAGAGAGAGAGAGAGAGAGAGAGAGAGCAATTTTTTTATTGTTTCAAACTCCTCAAAGACAAAATTTCCCAGTTTTACCAAGAAGACAGTACTAATGTGAGTGCCCTTCAAAGAATTTACTTAAAATTTAATGGTTACAGACTGGTCCAGAATTTCTGTTATTTTGTCCTCGGCACATTCTTACTTGCAATAAAGTGAGTTGTACCTCTATTGTGTTAATTGTGGTGCCTCTCACTAACTGTGAAAACACAATTGGGGGGGGGGGGGGGGGGGGGGAATTCCCACTTAAAAACACACTTTTTCCCAGAGGAAAATACACCATACACTAAGTAAAAATACATTTTTTGCCTGTTAAGTGATGATATACTTTCCTCTGGAGCTGTGAAACTTATCACTCCTTTCAATGGTAAAGGTTTTATAGACTCACATAGAAGTTCTCGGCAATTTAGGAAACAAATCCAAGCAAAAGACAATTATTTTTGTGAAATTGTTTGCTGCAAGGTAAGAAGTACACTGTAATTTTTGTACTACAAAAGCATAAATAAGAATTTCACCAAATATAACACGGTAGCTTCCAAAGCACTGATTTCGAGATTGCGCGACATGATGCACTTTTGTCAGCCAGCGATAGCTCAGGACACGTGATCTCGTCAGCCAATAACAGCAGATATTCACAGCATAGGAAACGTGATGTAGTCAGCCAATATCAACATCACTGTTAAATGGTGCAAATACATAAACTGAAAAAGTTAATGGTTTAAATTGATATGCACTACTGTATAGCTACAAGAAAAGCTTAACTTTCACACATAATATTGGCAGTCAAACATTTTTAGCTGCTTTTATTAACCCGAGAGTGTGATCAGGTATGATTCTAAGGACACAGCTCAAATTGTAGCAGCTGAATATTTCTGGCAACCAGGATTATAAATTTCACTGCTGCGCACCAAACATATTGCGAGTTATCTGGTCGAATACATGTTCCACGAGCACTTTGACTTTTCCATAAAAAGCCAATTATATGTGAAATTGCCCAAGAACTCACCTGCACCCCCCCCCCCCCCTCGCCCCGCAAGGATAATTATACTTCTTGCCATTGTTACTGCATAATTTGTGAGCTATGAAAGAACTAAAATAAATATGATAAACTAACCTTGAAGCTTGGTCTTATTTAGCATGTATTACCCTTTAAGATATATCAAACACAAATGTGCCCGTAAAATTTTATTGTTACCAATGGCTGGCCATCTGGGCACAAAATTTTTCTAAGTTGCTGATCCTCAAAGCGTTAAGTTTTGAATGTGGATCAAACACTCCGTGATTTAAAAAAAATTCATTGCACATTCTCGCACTTTCACAGTTCATCTTGCAGAAAAGGAAATTTACTTTGAAAGTGTGGTATCCACCACAGTTAAATCTCCGCACTGAACAACGGCACGCTCCATTACACACAGCAAAGAAACTCACTGCCAGCTGTATTTCTGTATTTCTCCACGCTTGGCTTCGCGTACACACTGCAAAACACAGTGACGGCCACCCACGACATACAGTGATTGGTAACCCAGAACACACAGCAACCGCAACCGCCGACTCCATTACTTCTGGAGCCTTATTTTTCACTGCCACCAATGTCTACAAGCTAGTTCTCATATATACTATGTTCTACTCCACAACTCAGAAGTATGCCACGGCAGACTGTTTTGTATCTAGGACTGGTGTACCTGTTGCCCGATGTTAACTTCGCTGCGATTTGAAATTAGAATCGGGCTGTCATACAGGAACTTTGACTTCGACATTCACTAGGCGTAGTATGTTAATGGACCAGTGATTTCCGCAGGAATTCCACATTCTACTTGCACTTCCTGGACATTGGTATAACCACAATCAATTTTTATTATTTTCATAAAGTGTTCACCTAGGACTGGTGACGAACTATTTGTATCAGCGCTGTGTTAATAAACTGTAGAACTGTGATATATTTATTGTGTTATTCTTGGTTATACCAAAAAGTAATGCTTCTCTAACCACCACTCGCAGTATTTTCCCGTGACCTGTTCGAAATTAAACAGGAGTGGCTCTACACTCGTCGAAAGCAGTTTATTGTTACAAAGTATTGCACAATATTCGTCCTAAAGCCTTTGACACATTTTACCATCACTTGTATATGAACTGTAGTCTGTTGTTGTAAATGGGGCATTTTCTTTGCAACTAAAGTTCTATTTTAGCACTATTCTCTCATTTATGTTTTATTGCTGCAGTATTATTCTGCAGTAGTAGGCTAACATAAAATTCTTTGTTAGGTAAAGTATCAGTTCTTACCAACCAAAATTACAAAAATTTAACTGCTAACGAAAGCAATAATAATTCTAAATTCCCAGACTTTCCCCTGATGGAAAAGTTCAGTTTATCTGGATTTTCCAGATAAAGCAAATGCTGAAAAAGCAATACGTATGACAAACACTATTTCATAGCACTTCTTATCACAGCTTTTTTATCGAATGTCTCTCCAACGACTGGTCAATTTAAAAATGAGCTTAACTTCTTTTGTATTCATGTAGCATATCAACAATTTCATTTATTACACACAGATTCCTACATACAAATCAGTTAAGTGATTACAAAAATCCTAGCCTACTTGCAGACCGACGCTTCAGACTAAACAGGCTGTACTCTGCCCTTACCTTGTCTGGCGACTTGCTGCCCGAGTTCTCCCCTTCATTGTCCCCCTTCTTGTCTTTCTTTTCTGTCTCACTTTCTTCTTTTGGTTTCAGTTCCTCTATAGCTTTTATTTCATCCTGAAAAAGACACAGTGTAATTACACAGAGAACAAAACATTTTGCAATAATTATATGAAACATATTTGTAAACTAACAATAAATGATTTCATCTGTGCCCACAACAAGGGTAAGCCACTATTCGACGGACGACACAACTTTCAGTTATGACTGGATTAAATTACATACTTATCATTAATTTTCTGGTTGTAGTACATCTTCCAAAGTAACTGATAATTGCCATTGTGGTCAGAACTGAATAGATTTTATTTTGTTGTTGTATAATAATAGTTTAGGAATATGAGAGGCCACATTACTGGGTAAAATTAGCTAACTCACTTAATTTAAATTTCACTGAATGTGTAACATCAAACAGATAAACACTTCGTGGAAGTACAAGTTCCAACAAACGGTCAGAAAATGTGTGTATTACATACTGCAAACAGAATGCAGTCTTAGCACAAAATGAAAAACAACTGCAGCAAATACTAATCAAGATGAAGATGAAATTGTCACGGCATAACAACAATACAGAGAACCTTTGAACCAAATACAACGATATCAGCACCAACAGTTCAGACAGTCGCCTTCTCAAAATGTGCACAAATTTACCAGTCAGAAGACAGATGACAAACAGCATACTAAGTGAGAAAAAAGGTGACTGATGGTACACATTTCGCTCTCACTGAAGACAGGAAACTTCTCATTTCAAAGTGAACAGATGAAAGAATGAATGAGTCAAGAGTTTTGCTTGTGGAGCATTAAGTTGTATAGAAGCAAAATATGGAAATAGTGTCCGCACAAAATTAATAGCTGTACTGTAACTGGAGAAAGTTGGGAACATTGTGGGACGAAAGTATCACCTGACTCTACGGACAGTGGAAGACTACTAGGCAAAAAGATCAATCAGAGCTCAAGACAGGGCATTGCGAACAGAGCACAAACTTGAAGAGGAAGGAAACTGACAGCATCCTTTTTGAAAGAAACACTCCAGCATTCATCTTGAATATGTAAGAGAAAGCATCGAGAACAAAAATCCTTACAGCTTAATGTGAATTTTATCTTTGATGCTCCGAAACATGAACCAGTGTTCGAACCACTGTGTGTGTGTGTGTGTGTGTGTGTGTGTGTGTGTGTGTGTGTGTGTTTAGCATAAAATGTCACATGTCACTTCACCAACTGCGCCAGTCATTGCAAGGTGAACACAGTTCAAGTTTTCCACCGTCACCTGCAACGAACTTCACTACTGACATTTTCCAAAGCCCTGGCTTTTTGAAGTGTAAAAGCTTAGGGAGCATTGCAAATGGGGATCACTGATGAGCAAGCTGATGACAGCATGAAGGGCAAGTTTAAAGAAGAAAGGCCAGCTCAGATTTACAAGTTGTTGTTGTTGTTGTTGTTGTTGTTTCACCTCCCCCTGCCTATGATCAGGTCAAAGACTTTGCACGGAGTTCATTCTCTGCATTTTGCCATATCTTCTGGTGTGAAGAAACATTTTCTTTGCAGAAATTTACATAATCTAATTACAGAAGCAACATGTGTGACACACATTTATAAGATATTTTGCTCATACAACATGCCGACAGTGTGAGAAAATTATGGATTCTAAAAACGAGTATCACACATACCTCTTTCAAAGTGTACTAAACAATAATGAAGTGTATCTTACATGTTATCTGAATATCGTTTTTGTATAAAACAACAATAAATATCACTACAACTTTCTTCTTTAATCTCTGAGAAAATGTGTTATCTGGCCCCCACTGAGATACAAAACTTGATACGTGACCCTCGTGTTCTGGCAATTTGGAGATTCCCGGTTTAAAGGACGCGGTAGTCGCACACTTCCCCAATGCGTGCAA
This sequence comes from Schistocerca gregaria, assembly GCF_023897955.1. NCBI lineage: Eukaryota > Metazoa > Arthropoda > Insecta > Orthoptera > Acrididae > Schistocerca > Schistocerca gregaria. The sequence goes on from NC_064929.1 coordinate 219,474,402, forward strand.
ATGTTGCGTGATGGTGGGATCATCACAGTTCATCACATTTGCCATTTCTCGAGTACAATGATGTTGATTATTGCTATTAAATGCTCTTCATCAAATTTCAAAGGCATTCCTGAATGTGGAATGTCACTGATGTCAAAACTATCCTCCTCAAAATGAGACAACCATTTTCTTGCCTCACTCCATCCCTTACATGGCTGAGCCCACTGCTGTCACCCCACAATTGAGCTCAGACAGATGCGTATGTCAGAAAAGTTTTGATTTCTCCACTTGGCATTTCATTTTCTAGCATCTACAGCTCCCTCACTATCTCCAAATGACAATATGTAAACTCAAATAGCAACAGTGAAGTACAAATAAAAATGACAATCGATAAATAAATCCCTACCAACTGGACTACCAACATGCAAAACAAAAATTCTACAAAATTACACACCATCCCAAATAATTTTTGAAGAAGTTTGCATACAAAGGGTTAATACTCAAATCAAAAATGACTAGAGGTTTGTATCTCACAACACGCAACTTAAAAAATGTGGTGGCAACAGAAACTTATTTTTTTATACTGCATCTCATACAGAAAACTTACGCGAGACTCTGCACATTTTATTCAACTGTGTGGCAGTGGGTGGAGGACAGAGGGGTATACTATTTTATACTTTTAAATGTAAGTCAGAATCTATCTCAAAGTTATTATCATCTGCTTTTCAAGATGTAACATTCAAAATATAACTGACAGAGTGGTTATAAAAATGTACCATATTAAGCCAACTGCAGATTTTCAAAGGCCAAAAATGCATCTTGGCAAAAATAAATGTAAATAAAGTGGTCTGCTGCTATATTTCTTCATATAATGTAACTAACATCTATTTTCTACAGTTACAAAAAAGGCAATGGGCATTCAAAGGAGGAGGAGGAGGAGGAGGAGGGCATATTAGTTTTTAATATATAAGTTCATTACAGAAAACAAAGGGGGAGGCAAAAGGAAGTGTCCAGTGATTCACGCCGAACAAGGTTCCGAAACTGACCCCCTCCTCTCGAACGTGAATCCTGAGGCTCAGCAACAGCAGATAATGTTCAGCCTCGGTGAGTTACCTGCGATAGCTGTATAATCTTGTCCTCGCCAACATTAGGTGTCGCTGACTCTCCTTCAGAGTCACTGCTACCAATTTCTTTCTCCTTTGTTGTGTCTAAGAGCTCCCGTCCAAAAAATGCCTCCTGTGCAGAGAAGAAACAAGATGGTGAGTTTTATAGCCACTGCTGCCGCCGCCGCCACTGCTCTCTCTCTCTCTCTCTCTCTCTCTCTCTCTCTCTCTCTCTCTCTCTCTCACACACACACACACACACACACACACACACACACACACACACACACAGAAAATGGAGTGAAATTGGGAAAAAATGGAAAATAAACACAAGTATACAGGCAGAAGTGGAATTTAAATGGTAAAAAAGAGAGGAATGAAAGGTGTGTGAGACAAACCACAGGGGAAGAGCCCAGCACAACTGCAGCTGCCGCTCTACTACAGACCGAGACCCGTCTTTGGCACCTCACCTGCAGGTACGAAGGGTAGCACTCCATGAGGCGGTTGCGGGGCCTCCTCCGGTTCGGTTTGCGGCGGGGCTTCATACCGTCCTCAGTGCCATGGCCGTGCACGGCGGCTCCTCCCCCGATCGTCTCACCAGTAGAGCAGGCGGCACTCCCCGCACCGTCTGCCCCGACCCCGCCCTCTTCATCCTTGTACCGGGTGCCGCGGAGGCGGACGACGAAGCCTCCGATACCTGCAAAAGCGACCCGTCTGTGGAACTCTCCTCTTTCGAAAAGAGTAGTCGTGACAACTGCTGCAGGCCGACCATATTCGTACTGACGGTGTGAGCTATTGGATTGCGTTCAAACATTTGTTCTTTAAAAGTACCGTTATTTTCACTTCCACTTATTAAAAATAGTCCAAATCGCTAATTTTTACCAGAACAGAACTAGTTTTAACTATTATTCTTCTAGCATTACACCACTCAAAAATTGTTTAGGTCATAGCAGTGTAGAGGAACAATAGATTCTTCATAAAGGAAAAACTTTTTAGGAGCACAAATTCACATACCGAGCTTCTGCAGGTTGCGCTGCCTCTTCCTGCGCAAAATCATGACACCGCTGTCCGTCGTGTAGACCGTGAAGCCCTCAGGTGGCTCGGCAGGGCCGCCATCCTCCCCGGCGTGCCACACCATGCCCTCCCTGTACTCGATGGCCGGCTCCACTTTCACAACCGGCTGCTCGTCTGGAAAACAATTTCACCGACTGTGAGACAACTGGAACCACAACACGGCTATGACGGTTTTCACAATGCCATCCTCGCACAAATAATCGACTCCGTCGCAATTGAAACGCAGACTATTACAAAATGCTCTAATGTTGAAGCAAATGAATTTGCACTCTCCTATTGCCGACTCCTAAATCTCGCACACCCCAACCGGATCTACGTAATGCGAAGCATCGAAAACAATCACTTTCCACTCTGTATACTACTCCCACTCTCTCAACATATTACCAGATGTAGTATTTCTTTTACTAGTCAACAGTGTGTCAACTTGGTTTCTTACAATTTTTTGATAACCTGTAATAACTGCTTCTGTCTATACTTTCTGCGTTATTAAGTGTAAGATATAAAATAGAAAGAAACTTCCACATGGGAAAAATATATTAAAAACAAAGATTCCAAGACTTACCAAGTGGGAAAGCGTCGGTAGACAGGCACAATAAAATAACACACACACACACACACACACACACACACACACACACACACACAAAATTACGAGCTTTCGCAACCGGCGGCTGCTTCGTGGGGAAAGGAAAAGGAAAGATGAAAGGATGTGTGTTTTAAGGGAGAGGGTAAGGAGTCATTCCAATCCCGGGAGCGTTAAGACTTACCTTAGGGGTGAAAAAGGATAGGTATCTACTCGTGCGCACACACAGACGCGCACACACACACACACACACACACACACACACATCCATACATACATACACAGACACAAGCAGACATATTTAAAGGCAAAGAGTTTGGGCAGAGATGTCAGTCGAGGCGGAAGTGTGGAGGCAAAGATGATGTTGAATGACAGGTGAGGTATGAGTGGCGGCAACTTGAAATTAGCGGAGATTGAAGAGTGGTGGATAACGAGAAGAGAGGATATATTGAAGGGCAAGTTCCCATCTCCGGAGTTCGAATAGGTTGGTGCTGGTGGGAAGTATCCAGATAACCCAGATGGTGTAACACTGTGCCAAGATGTGCTGGCCGTGCACCAAGGCATGTTTAGCCACAGGGTGATCCTCATTAGCAACAAACACTGTCTGCCTATGTCCATTTATGAGAATGGACAGTTTGTTGCTCTCTTCTCGTTATCCACCAGGCCTCAATCTCCGCTAATTTCAAGTTGCCGCCACTCATACCTCACCTGTTATTCAACATCATCTTTGCCTCCACACTTTCGTCTCGACTGACATCTCTGCCCAAACTCTTTGCCTTTAAATGTGTGTGTGTGTGTGTGTGTGTGTGTGTGTGTGTGTGTGTGTGTGTGTGTGTGTGTGTGTGTGCGTGCGCGCGCGCGAGTATATACCTATCCTTTTTTCCCCCTAAGGTAAGTCTTTCCGCTCCCGGGATTGGAATGACTCCTTACCCTCTCCCTTAAAACCCACATCCTTTCATCTTTCCTTTTCCTTCCCTCTTTCCTGACAAAGCAGCTGCCGGTTGTGAAAGCTCGAAATTTTGTGTGTGTGTGTGTTATTTTATTGTGCCTGTCTACCGGCGCTTTCCGCTTGGTAAGTCTTGGAATCTTTGTTTTTAATATAAGTGTAAGATATCATATACAGCACCCTATACCGTAAGAAGAAATAATTTCAATGGTTAAAATTGTTTACACTGAGGAAATTCAACTAATGACACAATGGAATGTTTAGAATTTATTTAAAGCAATCAAATACATTTTTTTTGCCTGCTTTACACCTGTCAGCAACTGTACTGTATGGAACAAATCTAGATGTATGTAACAATCTATTTTTTTTTTTTTTTTTTACATCATAAAACTCAAAATATGTGCAAATATGTGCCTCACAGTTCATAGTACACAAAGTTGACACACCGACCGAGCAGCTTACCTTGACTGCCTCCCGCGACGACGGACTCTATCGTAGCCATTATACCGGCCTCCTTGTCGGCCTTCGTCGACAGCTTTCGTGAATACCTCTTCTTTCGTGGGACGATCTGCTGCTCCATGGTCAGTGACTTGATCTGGTGCAACCCCACTTCCGAAAGGCAGACACCGTCCACATAGAACTGTGCCTGCGATCCGACCTTCGGCGGTAGTTCTGCAATGGACATTACCAGTTCAGGATGAGTAAAAATTCAAAACCTCTTTCTCATTGTCTGCCTCAATTAATTTCCTAAACAGAATTGTATGTTAAAAACAGTAGCAGATCAACAATTACACAGAGGCAATTATCAGCAAAATCATTGTCTCTGCTGCTTCTTCTGGTTATCCTGGCAGATGCCTACTTTTTCACAAATTTTGGGCATGCCCACTTTTCACTCAGTCAAGTGGGTATGTTTACATAACCAAATGTCCTATCTGACAATGAAGTATGACCTTCATTTGTGGATGCACAATATTATGTAAGCAATTCTTTATATTTTTAGCAATAGCTCACTTCTTTTCCTACCTGTAAATAGTCAAACACCTAAAAAATGAAAGTTGGCTGGTACCGAGGACAAATAAACATTCAGCCTGTACAGGTATCTGAGATGAGTCTCTTCACATCTCTTTGAAAAAATAGCAGTCTGGATGCTGCTATAGAGCTGCAAGAATAAGACAGTCATAAACATTATTCAAAACAATGAAACCATCTGAGTATAGCGAATAACTGATCACAGAATGGGAACAAATCTCGAGAGTAAAGTTCTCGTCTTGCACACCGAGCTTTGCGACAGTTGACCGAGTGCCGTGAGGTGTGACTGTGCTGTACGTGACAACTCTGAATACGTGTAAAGATCTATTTTGTTACATCATAAAATTAAAAATTTATGAGCAATGCCTGTGAGTGGTTGAAACAATACAACTAATCGTCCTGTGCACTGTTTTTATTTGTCAGGAAATTCCACTCCGATTTAATCTGAAACAATTAATTCTTGCAGTTTCGGCCATTCTTCATTTTGGAACACAAACAGGTTATTTATTTCTGTGAGGTACTGAGATGTCTGCTACTTCTACAGGCAATAACTTAGGTATAAGACGGTGTCAACGGTCATCAGAAATGTAGTATAGGTGTATCAAACACAGTAAACTAAAATTTAACCACCACAGAATGACACATTTGTTCGTGGTTAGGGATAATGTTCCGCTCTTAACGAGGTCAACTCGTCAGAAGGAAGAGGTCGAGAAAGGAATCGGGAGAGTTCTCGTCTACAGAACTGCCGGGCATTTGTCTGTAGAGAACTACAAAAATTGATTCTCCCAAAACAGTCTCGGGGCAGGTGTCCCACTCTCCAGAATGACAGACATGACGACTACCTGCTCACGAACGGCCAAGAAAGGTGGCAGGGAAGAAAGCTTAGGGTTTAGCGTGCCACCAACCATGAGGCAGAATGTGAGCTCAAGGTCAGTACGAGGAAGAAACTGGCCGTGTCCTTTCTGACAGACTGCCGCAGAATTTGCCTCGAGTGGTTTCGAAAAACCGCAAGAAACCTAAACTTCGTGGGTTTTGACTGCTTCCCAATGTTCTACCACTGAGGTACCTCACTCCGTTGTTGCCGAGAAGACGTTATGATGTATTAAGTAGTTTAGGTCCTCAGCCTCTGTGTAGCTGTCAAACACAGTAATTGCCACTTACAACTGCTACCAGTATTTATTAGGGTATTCAACTAAAATGTATCCTGCGACAGAAAAGGAACTTCAGAAATTTTACAAGCTGGTTGAACTCCATTAACTTATAAAATTTTGAGTATGTTAAAAAGGATGTTGCGGGCTACCAACTCAGTATACCAATCATCCAATAATTCTGACATACACAATTTACTTTTCAGCATATGGACACAGAAAGAAAAGATTTATTACCCACTTGCCAATATGAACATTTGATGCGCACAACTTACAAAAATGAGTGTACGGATGAATCAGTAATGTTTTGAATCGAGTATATCTACATATATACTCTGTGAGCCACTGTGAAGTTCATGACGGAGGGTACACCCCACTCGACCAGCTATTAGGGCTTTTTCTCATTCCATTCACATGTGGGGTATAGGAAGAGTGATTCTTTATAAGCCTCTGTGCATGCTGACATTAATCTAAGCTTGTCCTACCAATTCTCTCAGGAACAGGTTGTAGTACTCGTATACTCCTGGTTGCTGAAACTTTGTAGACTTTCACGACAGTTTCCGTCCATCCTCGAGAGTCTGCAAGCTCAGTTCTTTCAACATCTCCGTGACAGTCTCCTGTGGGTCAAACCAACCTGTGACCATTTGTGCTGCCCTTCTCTGGATATATTCAATATCCTATTCTAGTCCTATTTGGTGTATGTCCCACACACTGAGCAATATTTTAGGATGCTCCACGCGAGTAAAATTTCTAAGCAATCTGCTCTACAGACTGCCTGCATTTCCAAGGTATCATACCAATAAACCAAAGTCTACCCACCTTACTCATGATTGAGCTCGTGTGAGTATTCCATTTCGTGTCCCTACTAAGTTTTACACAGAGGTAATTTGTATGAGTTTAGTCACAAATTTCGCCTGATACTTTGTACAATGGGACATACCCTCTGCCATGCACTTCACGGTGGTTCGTAGAGTACACATGTAGATGTAGACCACCGTACTTTTGATAAGAGTAGGAGTAACATCTGTTTCTAACTGCCTTCCTTCCTTCCTTCCAACAAACATTAATTACAGAAATCTTCTAAACCAACAAGGTTCCAATACAAATTTTCACCCTATAGCAGAGTGTGTGCTGATTTGAAACTTCTCAGTAGATCAAAACATTTTAATATACTGGAAATATTCAAAACAAAGTGGTTTAAAGTTAATAATATGATAGTCTTACAAGACTTTTAAATTATGCTGAAAATCAGCCGCTGGCCGCGGTGGTCTAGCGGTTCTAGGCGCGCAGTCCGGAACCGCGCGACTGCTATGGTCGCAGGTTCGAATCCTGCCTTGGGCATGGATGTGTGTGATGTCTTTAGGTTAGTTAGGTTTAAGTAGTTCTAAGTTCTAGGGGACTGATGACCAGAGCAGTTAAGTCCCATAGTGCTCAAAGCCATTTGAACCATTTGAAAACCAGCCAAAATATACAGTTCCATTGATGACTGGATTCTTCCACCATCTATTGGAGGAAAAACTTCATATTTATGTGTGAAAAGCCATTTATTAGTAACCAGTTACAGGATTATCAGGTCATTGTTAGATAATGACTGATCACGACACTTGGAAAGTCGTGAACAACAATTCTGTACAGGTGTTAATATTTTCCTTTAGTTTGCAAGGTTTAGTTTCTTGCACTTACATGTCACTGTGCACACTACTCAGTTGTTCACTAATTATGGCCAGATGATTTGAAAACTGGTCACTGATAACCAAATATGGGTGGACCAAGTGCTGTATCTGCAAAGTAGGAAAAGATATATTGCTACTTACCGTAAAGAAAACACGTTACGGCACAGACAGGCACAATTTAAAGACGCTTACAACTCGGGCCCGAGTTGTCGTAGTTGGTGGTCATTTGTGTTACTTCTCTATGGTAAGTAACAATCTGTCTTTTCCTACATTTTTGATATTTCTACGTGGAGTTTCCACTGTTTGAAACTCTGCCACCTTCACTTTTCACCCTTAAATAAGAATAATTCCTGCCTTATGCCTATTCATTAACACAATTCCTAGGTAAAATGTGTTGCCCCACCCATATTTTTACAACCCGCCCTACAATCGTCCTCCGCTGCCACACCAGCTCGAATTACAAACACACCCGGACTCTTGCAGACTGGTGGTGGAGGCCTGGGGGCGAGGTTGGACGAGGGCAGTAGGTGCGGGGGCGGCTCGTCGCGCGGCCTGCACATCAGGCAAGTGTAGCCCTCCTCCGAACACCGCTCTGCTTCCGACTCTGTCTTGATCTGGTCGCAGGCACAGTGCAGCCACCTGTTCGTAAAAATGGAACACTTATTAAAGACAGTACCTTGCAAAAAAGTCAAACTACCTACACAAGATAAATTGGGGTTACAAGAGAAATACAGTAAACCACACAAGGCAATACGGATCCTACGACTAATCTTAAGAGTTAGGTCGAATAAGAGGCAAACCTACATAATAGCTTTTTCAAATTTAGAAATCTACTGCGGACACTGTCAACTGAAACACAGCCTCCATAATTTTAAAGTTACTAAGGATAAAACACAGGTAGCGGGTAAGTTATCTACAGCTTGTACAGAAACCAGACTGCAGGACATGAAGGAGAGGCAATGGCTGAGAAAGGAATAACACAGGATTGTATGCTATCGCCCATAGTATCTGGTATGTATAGTGGGCTACCAGTAAAAGAAAGGAGAAATTTGGCAACTGAATTAATGTTAAGGGAGACGAAATACAAACTTTCAACCTACAGATGACACTGGAAATTCTGTCAGGAAGTGCAAAGACTTAGAAGATCCATTGAACGGAAAGGACAGTGTCTCAAAGACAGACAGCAAAATAGCTAACGACAGCAGCAGTACAAAGGATTTAAAATGTAGATCGGCAATAGCGAGAACTGCATTTATGAAAGAGAGACTCGTGTTATTGTCAAATATAAATTTAGGTGTTGGGAAGCCTTTTCTGAAAGCACACGTATGGATTGTAGTGTTATATGAATGTGAAATGTGGACATAAAGCAGTAGAGAGGAGAACTGAAAAGAACTGTTTGAAATGTGGTGTTACAGAAAAATCCTACAGATTAGATGGGTAGATAAAATAACTGATGTGGAGGTACTGAATCAAACCAGGGAGAAAAGAAATTTACGACTAAAGGTAGGGACCAGTTGTCACGGCACTTTCTGAGGCATAAAGGGATAGTCAGTTTGGCAATGGAGGTAAGTGTAAGGAAATGAAAATAGTGGGGAGAGAACAAGACTCAATTACAGCAAGTAGGTTCCAGCAGATGTAGGTTGCAACAGTTATGCAGAGATGAAAAGGTTTGCACAGAATACATTGGCTTACAGAGATGAATCGAACCAATCTTCAGACTGAAGACCACGACAACATTAAAAACAGCAGCAACAAGAAAAATTATAATGGTTACTTTGGAAGAAATGTGCTGCGACAGAAAAGTATCTGCTTGTAACGTCATTTCTGAGGCTGTTACACAGTCACTGATAATATGTTTCTAGGTGCACCGCAACACCGACACTTACACTTTTTTCACAATACATCAAAAGCAGCGAAAGAAGCACGTGATCCCACTGTTCAGTATCAGAAGTCTGTAAACAGCAATTACATCATATCATTAACTATATCCAAGCATTATTTATAGTGAAAGTGACAGCTATTCTCCTAGATGACCTATTGCCCAAACATTGCTACTCTTTAAAAAGACTATTCCCTACACATTTTCAAATTAACTGGTCCTATGGTTGACATGATGTTAAATTTAGTCGTGGCTTCCCAAGTTTGCTTCACTTGAAACCTGCACCCTCAATTACTACATTTCTGATAACTGCCTAGTGAAATACAAATATCTAGAAATTTCATAAACAACAAAACAGATATGGAGGGAAGGGAGTCTGAGGGCCCAACACTCAAATTTCTTAAAATCTCCTTAAGCATCTGTTCCATCACAATTTAAGGAAATGCTAAGGCATCTAGCATTTCAGAGCATGCCAGCACTGGAAAATAAATGTACAGCTGAGCGAGTCTCAAATATGAACACAGATAGTAGTGTTTTGTCAAGGCTGGAGAGTCTTTACGCTGCCAACAGCCACACGTCAGATGTGACCTTAGTGTAATAGGAACGGCTCGGTCACTAATACTGTCACTGAAATCAGACCGGGGCATTATTTGTAATTTCCCATGTGGTTCCTCTCAGGGTCGAATACCACACCGAATGTTGCTGGCAATGAAATGTGCTCATAGTTTTCAATGGTCCGAAAATTGCTTCTGTTCAGGTCAGATTTGATATGTGGGAACAAAATTAATTCACATATTGCCAGCCACGTGTGGGTGTAGTGTAGTTGAAGAGCAGCTTTGTAACATTATTCACAATGGAAAAAGTACGCCACTGTTTAACTTATCATGAGATGAAGCACCAACTTGGTGAAGAACCCAAGTGGGTTGGATTTCTCAGGGGAGAAGGGGAAGGTCTGAATACGAGGTTCTGCATTTGACGTTCTTCTGGACAGTGTAAACTCTGTGTGTACAGTAATAAAAGACAATGAGCAGAGTTTCCCCCCCCCCCCCCCCCCCCTGACAAGGTCATTCAAAGCGTGGTGTAGTTGAAGTGTGCTACTAAGACCGCTAGCTTTCTGTTTCTGGTATGTACGTATTGGAGGAGGAACCAGTAAGTGTAAGAAACTGCTCGAAAAACACAAGCGGTAGATGGACTTCCATCTCACTCGAATGTGAAGTATTAGACCAATCAGATAACATTTTTTTTATCAGTTAGGAAGGTACAACAGTGTACATTTTGCTGAGGAGTGAAGCTTCACCTTACCTCTCACACTGCACACACTGTATAATGAGGTCTCCTTCGCAATAGGCGTCGCTGCACGCCGGGCAAGTATTCATCGAGGCGCAGGGACCGCACTCCGTGAAGCTCTTTTGCCAAGTGCAGTTGAATCCGGGGTCGTTGCTGCCACACACAGTGCACACGGCACACCTGATGACAGCAAGGAGTAACATATACACCGACGGCCGATACTCAAGCAAAATACTCTAAAGAAGAAATGGCAGAAATTATTAGCACAGTCCAAACACAATTCATGACTTTTTACATTGGTGAGTTTATTGGGCACTGTATTGGGAAACTGTGCAGCATTTTTATCTCAAAACAAATATGTACATTTGTACTTTTCTCCCCTCAACTTAAAAAAATAACTTGAACAGTTGAACATTATCATGATGTGTCACAATTCCTTTTGCTGTCTCAAGTCATCCACGCGACAGTTGTTTTGCTGCAACAGACACTAGCCTATCTTGAGCCAGTCTTTCTGTACCCGTATAACTACTGAAACCTTGCTTTGAAACGGAAGTTAAAGAAGGGCCACTTGAATACTGTTGATTTTGAGGGTCCTGTAACTCTTATTGTTAAAAAAAGAACCCTTAAAAGACCAAATTGTCAAAAAATTCGTTTTCACTAGCCAAGAAGTCAAATATACATAAAATTTATCGAAAGAAGGAAAGTAATTTCATGAAGTTTTTATTAAACGAAGCAAAATCAGTAAATCCGTATAACCTAGCCAAGTAAATTGTTTGTCACGAACATAAACTTCCAGAAATACTTCTGTCATTGATGTAAAGAAACTAACAGCACTATTCTTCAGTGTACTACAAAACTGAAAGCACTAAATATTGGTTCTTCAGTGTACTAAGCTGTGACAATCACGTCACTAAGGTAAACATTAGATCAACTATGGTCAGCCTGCACCTTTAACTTTAAATTACAACTTTTTCTTGATAAAAGTTTATACATTGCAACAATTTACCCTCAAGTTACCTGTGATAACCTCAGGAAAATTCGTCTAGCAGTTTTGAAGACTAGCATGTTCAGACAGACAGACACAACAGCTTTACAGTTCTGTTACTGGTGTAGATACGTAATCCTTGTTTTCTCACCTTCTATTATATACAATTTTTATGTATCTATCACATTTACAGCAGTTTTCAGAACCACTTGAAAATGGCCTAATGTTAGGTATACTGTCGTACTTGTCTTCGTAATAATTATTGGTTTCAACCAATTCAACAAGTCTTATTCATTTTAACAGCTGTACAAACATTCAACATTCGAATGAAACTAATATAATTATTATAAAGATAAAAGTGACAACAGGCTGCAATAGAAGGATATTACAACATGTGGAACTACTACTGTCTTTTTATTATGGGGACTCTAGTTTAAGCTATAATTACAAGACAACCTATACGCCTATCACAAAATGAGTTACACCAATAACTAATATTTTACCTCTTTTATTCTGCGTGAAGCTATATGGAGCAATTTGGTTGTAGTAATGGTAGCCTGATTTTCGGAGTCTTTGCTAAGAACTGCTCACTTCAAAACTACATAGCTTGAAATGTATTTGTGCAATGTTAATGAAATTTTAGTAGTTTATAGGCACATATACCAGCAGCAGAAATCTCAAGTTACAGAATTTTTCAATCGCCCACAAAAAAGTTCTTACAATTCTTCTTAAATTGGATTTTCTCAGCCCGGGATACACACATAACGTAAAGTGAGGGTTTGTTTTGAAAGTCTTTTGTAGTTGGAAGCAGCTAAAAACACTGACCGTACAGTGTGATGATGATTTTATAATAATATACTGTAACTGGATAGGCGAAAAAAATCTACTCACCAACTGGCAGAAGAACAACAAACACACAAAAGAAGGTATACTTAAGCAAGTTTTCACAGACAGTGGCTCCTCCTTACAGCAGAATAACTGAAGGGGAATGACAAAAGTTGGCCGAAAACTGGAGAGGTTTTGGTAAAGGGGTAGTTCTGGAAAAGTCGCCGGGGGGAGGAGGGTGTGTGTGTGTGTGTGTGTGTGTGTGTGTGTGTGTGTGTGTGTGTTTTACCAGGCAATATGAGAAGGAAAGACCAATTGTTGGAGACTGCACCAGACAAGATATGACAACATGACAGCCGCAAGGTGGAAGACAGAGTATGTGCAAGACTGAGATTGCTGCAAAAACTTCACACACGAGTTAATACGAGTGGAAAGCTAAGTGCATTGTAAATGACAGAGGTGGGAGTGGGACAGGAAAAAGCATACCGGTCACAAAATAAAAGATGTAGAAAACTAAAATTGAGTGAAGAATGGAGTAGTTACTGTGAAGATACACTGAGACAGAAGAAATTAAAGTAAATTAAGGCAGGTCGGTGGCGAGAACCGAGGACGTGTTGTAGCACTAGTTCCCACTTGTGGAGTTACGAGAAATTGGTGTCTGGAGGAAGAATGCACACGGCACTGAGGTCACGATCGTCATGTCGTAGAACGTGTTCAGCAACAGGATAGTGTGTGTTGCCGGTATAAATCCTCTGTCTATGCCCATTCTTCCTAACCGATAACTTGGTGGTAGTCATGCTGATGCAAAAGGCCAGTGTTTAAATAACAGCTGGTATGCGAAATGGGTCATTTGACAGGTGCGTCTCCCTCGAATAGTATATGTTTTGCCAGTAACAGGACTGCTGCAGGTGGTCGCAGGAGGGTGTATATGGCAAGTCTTGCAGCGGAGACAGTCACAGGGGTAGCAACTGTAGGGTAGGGAGATTGGTTTAGAAGGATTGTAGGGTCTGACCAGAATATTGCAGAGATCAGGGTGGTGACAGAAAACTATTCTAAGTGTGGTGTGCACAATCTCAGACAGAATAGATCTCAAATCTCATTTCAGGGCACGATTTTAGGAAGTCGTGGCCTCGTCAAAGTAGCTGATTAATGCAGTTGAGACCAGGGTAATACTGAGTCACCAGTGTTGTGCTCTGAAGTTGTTTTTGGAGGTATCAGCATTACCAGGACTGGATGCGATGGCTTGGGGAATCTGCTTTTTGAACTAGGCCAGTGGGGTAATTACGTCCAGTGAAGGCAGAGGTGAGAACGGTGCTGTATTGCTGTAAAGAGCCTGCTCGAATGCCGAGGCTGTACGGGAGGGAACATTTGACGTGGAAAGAACGACGACTGTCAAAATGTAAGTACTGTTGTTCGTTTGTAGGTTTTATATGGGCACGAGTGTGTGCCTGACCTTCAGTGAGGATGAGATGGAGGAAAGTGGTACGGGATTCAGTATAGGACCACGTTAAATTTAACTGGAAGGAGGAATTTAATGACTCTAGGGATTTTACAGGTCCACACGGCCAACATTCCATCTATGTACCTAAACCAAACCAGGGGCTGAGGCTGATGGAAAGCCCCCTCCAAGTGACCCATAAAAAAAGTTGGCATAGGAAGGAGCCTTCAGAGTTCCCATGGACATACCCCTGATCTGTTTGTATGTCTGCCCCTCAAAGGTGAAGTAGTAGTTGGGAATCAATTAACTTGAGCAGGAAGGATGTCGCAAGTTCGGAATCAAACAATGGAAAATCTGGGACGGAATGTAACAATATTATGAAAAGGAAAGTTGCTACTCACCATATAGCACAGATGCCGAGTCACAAATAGGCGCAACAAAAAGACTGTCACAATATAAGCTTTCGCCCATCGAGGCCTTTGTCAAAAATAGACAGCACACACACACACACACACACACACACACACAGGCAAACTCAACTCTCACACACATGACTGCAGCCACACTGTGTGGCTTCAGCTGACAGGTTCAAAATTAGTCGATTAAGGTGAGCAGGAAGAATGACACAGGCAGGACATCACAGGAAGCAAGCCGTTTATAAGAAGTGATTCTTAAGGCCGGTTCTGTGTATGCTGGACAATAGGAATAACAGTGTCAGAATCAGGTGCTACACTGCCAGTCACAGGCAAACTGTCTTCCAACAGTCCGGGAGTTCACAGCAACAGTGCATTCATTTTCCCGACAGTGAACGCTATTAGTCGTGAGGTCCAGCAAGCATGCAACAAGTCGTTTACAAAATGTTGCTGTTTATAAAATCCGTACCACACAGTAGCCCAAGGTGGTCTAGCTTCTTACAGCCACACGACAGACCCTCAAAACGAACCCACAGCGTTGTGTGTTAATCATGGGCTGAGAAAAAGTTGCTTTAGGAAAATCGTAACAACTTTTTTTTTTTTGGGGTAAATTAAATATTCTGTAAGTTAAGATTTCTACTACCAATATAGGTGCCTATAAACTATTAAAATTTGATTAACGTCGGATATATACCCTTCAAGCTATACAGTTTTTAAGTGAACAGACTGCATTGAAAGCGCCAAAAACCAGACAATACTTACTGCAACCTAAAATAAAAAATATATATTGAACTTTAAAATCAAATATAGCTCAACACAGAATAAAACAGAAAAAGTATCGGTATAACTCATTTTGCGGTAGGCCTATCAGTTTGCAAGTAAATAAACTCGAGTCTCTATAGTAAAAAAATAGTAATATGTGATTCTGCAACTACGACGTTTCGTTTTCTACCAGAGTAGGAGGCCACTCACCACTTGCACTTCCAGTTGCCATGGGGCACGTACTCGAGGCGCGGCTGCATGCAGTAGATGTGGTACGAGATGTCGCAGTCGTCGCACAGGATGAGGCGCGCCTCGTCGTCACGCAGGCCACAGCCCTCGCACACCGTGCAGTCCAGGCAACGCCAGCCTTTCTGCAGGATCACCTTCGTCACCTTCGGCGGGGCAGAAGGGAGAATTGTCGATTACCGAGGATATCCAGAAAGTAAATAGTTACGGCAAATTTATCTGAA
This sequence comes from Schistocerca gregaria, assembly GCF_023897955.1. NCBI lineage: Eukaryota > Metazoa > Arthropoda > Insecta > Orthoptera > Acrididae > Schistocerca > Schistocerca gregaria. The sequence goes on from NC_064929.1 coordinate 219,489,996, forward strand.
AATTATTAAAACTAGAAGTGCGTCTATCATCGGTAATAAATTTTTAAGGTGGCGGAAGAGGGGGGCAGCACAAACCGTGATATCTGTCATTTTAAAGTACCTCAACTGTAGGGAACTTTCCACAGATTTCGCCGTTTGACGAACAATTTTTCTTAGAAATAACAGTTCGCGTCTACATCTTTGATTATTTAAGAAAATGTAAAATCCATGATGGAATGTAACAATATAACAAAAAGGGTATTCCTACTCACCATATAGAGGAGATGCTGAGCCACAGATAGGCACAACAAAAAGACTATCAGAAAGTTAATTTTGGTTAGCAAGGCCTTCGTCGAAAAGCAACCCCCCCCCCCCCCCCCCACACACACACACACACACACACACACACACACACGCACGCACTTGACGCGCACTCGAACGCAACTTACACCACACACTACCACCGTCTCTGGCTTCGGCCTCAGCAGCCAGAGGCCGTAGTCACGGGTGTGGGAGTTGCTTTTGCGTGAGTGTATCTCTGTACGGAATCTCTTCTCGACGAAGGCCTTGCTGGTCGAAAGCTCACTTTCAGGAAGTGTTTTTGTTGTGTATCTGTGACTCGCCATCTCCTTTTGATTGTTTCTTCACTAGATGCTAGTTTCAGGGCACATCTCTTTTCTAAAGTGCCCTAGTTTAAAAATAATACATTGGGACCTGAAAAAATTCGTATTTGCAATAAATACAAATTCTGACTCATAACGTCAAAGCACAAATTTGCTTAATGACAGCTATTCCACAGAAAATTGTATCCATATGAACTATACTATCAGAGATAGTTCGAAATAACTTTAATTTCTGTATACACATATCAAAAATGTACCTAATTTTTGGTTATCGGCATTGCGCATCATCTTGCAAAGAACATGATTTGCACGATGCTCAATTGTGGGTAGTCGAATGGTCTGTACAAGATACATACCGTCTAATGCAACACAGAACTCAGAAGTGGGCTTTAGCATCACAGAACAAAGAAATGCGTACATGTGTTTGCCACCTACTCTTCAAAATTTGGCATTAAAATTTCGTACTTTAATGTAGTAGTTTTCGGTGGTAGATTATTTGAACAGAAGTTGCTTCAGGTCTGCACTACCTCATTTACAGCACTGCCAACCTCAGCAAGCACTCTTGCAGTAGCAGTCACTTAATGCCTGTAATTTCCGTTGCTCATTTTCTTTTCTTATTTTGAAATGAGCGAAAAGACTATCCCCAGCCCATCACAGAGTTTGACTGCGATCTCCATCAAATTGGAAGGTGTCAGCAATCCCTGTTACCGTGAGTCAGTGTGTAGGCTAGGTCCCTGTGAGAAGGAGGTGGTGCTCGTTTCCCCAGACTAGTCTTCTCCCCTCCGGCGATCAGAACTGCGGTCTGTTTACGCTCACAGTCAGCTGCCAGTTTACAGTGTCTCCGATCTGCACAACAGCGACCGAGAAAAAAAATCCGCCATCTTCCGACCGTGGCGAAAATGTTCTCCTAATAAGCAAATATTGATATTTTCGATTCTACTTTGACAGTATTAAATACCTTATCAGTTATGTCTGTAGTGTTGTCAAGTACGGGCCCCAGGGCTACAAATGCCCACAAAAAGTCTAAATTGACACTCCGAACATTTTTAAGTATAGTATTTGGTGGGACAAGAAAAATAATATTGAGAAGGACCTTAAATCAGAGAAGCACTCTGCTCAGCAAACAAGATAATGCAACGGTCTATTTCAAAGCACTAAGCCTTCATCTTCAAGCAATTAGTGTGAAAACCTTTTAAATCTGTACTTTTAATAATATACAAACAAAAAAATTTAGATGTGTATTCCACCAAAGATACATGTGAATTTCATCAAAAATAGTTGCAAGTTTTCTGTAAAACAGATTCTTAATTTTCTACAAGAGACTGAGTCTCTATGTGAAGATTGCAATTTCAATAAATAACATTAAAATAATATTATACTACAATTCATTTATGTAATGTGTAACATTACATTAAACTTTACAAGCCGTACAATGTAGTTTAGGTTACAGGTATCTCTATCACGGGGGTAAACCAAGGCATCAGGACAGGTCCGAGTGCTACGGCAAATCTGTCTCGCTGTCGCCTGTGGGCACTCACCTTGACGTTGACACAGTAGGGGTGATAGCACTGACCACACTGGGAGCAGGCAATGAGGCAGCCCTCCTGGTCGATGCCGATGGCGCCGCACATGACGCACAGGTCCTGCGTCAGTACGAACTTGTCCTTGGCCGAACACAGCACCAGCCTGTTCTCTATGCCATGCTCCTCGTCCGCCGGCTGCCGCCCACCGCTCTGCTGGGACGTGTCCACCTGGGGCCTCTGCAAGGGGGCGAACGAGTGCGCGGTGAGGTCGGGCGACGGTGGAAAGCGAATTTGAAGGGAAGGTATTTTTCGGTGCGGTGCGGGTGCAAGCGTACACTGTAAGAAACTCTACCTCCGGAAGACATACACGGGGGCCTTTTTTTTTCTTTTAAGTGAGAATCATTTTTGTATTAAACAAATACGAACCAACTTTTAAAACCATTTATCATCACTTAAAAACTGTGTACCTTAAACTATAAAAGCGTGCATCTTAAACTACATTACAACACGATTTCCACCAGTTTTAAAGCATTTACCATAATGAACAGCCGACTTCTAAATTCTGTTATAAAAATCTGTCATCCAATTTGCCAACCACTCCAAGTGCCATTTTCACATCACGTTGTTGCTGTGGCGCTTTTCCGCACCGACTCTTTTGGTGATGACACACAGTCACATATTGCAAAACGTAACACAAGCAAACATTTCCGTTACGGAGTCTGTGATTAGTTGACAGACACGAGGTACTCGGCATGAACGTGCAGATAGCTGACAGTGGTACTGTGGTGGCCATATTACAAACCACTTATTTAAAAAGACATGCCTCATACGTTACATGTAACCTGCGTTCGCCCAGAAATATAAAGTCTACTGATCAAAACTTCTTGCACCATTTCAGTCTACACAAATAATTAGGAAACACTTGTGTTGTCTGCAGGAGGTCAGTTCAGGCGTAAGATGAAGTATACAGATACACGACGGGAACACACACAAACCTAAAATTAATGCACCTGTACACAGGTGTGGCAACAATAAAGAAAAATGCGACATTCGTTAAGAATGTGAACTCTGAAAAACAGTTCCAACTAAATAAATACAGGATGCAGGAATCAAATGAAATACTAGGCATACAAGGCAGTGGCATACGAGATACGATCACTCGTACACCGAAACAGGGAGCGGGAGGCTAACAGTGCTTCCTGCACCTGCCACCTAGACTTTCCTATTTTTATAACATTATCTCTAGCTGAAAATAAGCAACTAATTTAGAACAAGCTTATTAATAAATGTTAAAAATGCTAAACATTAAAAACTGTTCCTCACACGAGCAGTCGCACGCAACTGAGTACACCTATCTCGACACACGAAGCACACTACGGTGTCAATGAGACAATTCTTAACGTACCGCTGTCATTCCGCCCTTCCAAAGTTCCACTCATAAATCGTGCTCTGACACCAGTAGGCGTTCATTAAAGTTCAAGTATCTCAGATTTTATCACAATGGTCAATTCGTGAAATGTAAGAGGACGTAATACTGTTCCTGGAATGGGCACTCTCTACGAAACTCATATCACCTCTCCTGTTGTGTCTGCCACTGGAGGTCAATGACCATCTCCATGACACTCTTGCACTAGATAAATTCTCCATCGAACCCCACCTTTGGCGTCCCTGACTACAGCATCATCTTATAATGGTCTCAATTAGCTTCTGACATTTTTCAATTAGTCATTTATTTATAGCCTACTGTGAACAGTGGGAGTCCTGAAATAAATACCAAAGCTACTTTCACATCTGCCAACTTCTTTGCTTTAAAAATTACGTGCCGAGTTCTATCTGTTTGGAACTCTTAAATACAATAAAAGAGCCCATTCGATATTCTGGAAGCTCATATTTAGTTTATTAGTGTAGAGTGCCTGTAACTTCCCCGTGCAGTTATGTTGTCAGTACCGGGTAACACCTGTCTCTTCCTCACATATTACAGAAGCACATGAGGCAGTGCGCTCTCTGCCAACTGAATTGTAGCACGACAACCGAATTCTGGCATGAGACTTTGAGCTGTGTGTGGGAAGCCATTCGAGAAATGCAGCAACTGTTGAGTGTAGTGAGCAGCTGCTTAAAGACGTGTGCCAGTCTCCTAAGTTAGAAATTAATCACTTCCATATGTATGTTGCTACCTTTCCTTCTTATTTTTATCTGATGAATCTGATGACTCAGTACTGTCCACTATTTTCAAAATGCCTAATACAGATCACAGACTGAGTGTAGAAAAAGCGATGAGAGTAGAAAAAGCGACAGATCTGTCGATATATTACCTATCTGAAGTTATTCCTTAAAGTATCTTTTCCTGCCAAGATAAATGTAACGAAGCCTTTCAATTTAGAAGGCACCCTTCATCATGAACTCTATATCTCTGCATCAAAGCAGTGCAGACTGGCTTCTGTCTGGCGTCCACTTAGTGACTGTATAATTACTTACAAATGGTGCTGCATCATGACAGACTTCAGGTACCGAGACAAAATAATCCCCCCCCCCCCCCCCCCACACACACACACACACACACACACACGATAACAGCATCCTGTCTGTGAAAAGTCCACAACCTGAAGTGCCAGATTCCACAACCTAACATCCCATGTCATTCTGCTCACCTTTTTCTGGGTTACAAATTACCTTTGAGAATGCAAAGGGGTTTTTGGATGTCCACATTCCTTCAGAACATAATGTCTCAGGATCACAACACAGTAGAAACAAACAAATTAGACAAACTTCAAAAGGTCAGTACCTGTGGAGAGTGTACGGATTGTGAAAACAAGAGCAGAATATTCCAAATTTAAAACATGTAAGAAAACTTAACATCTCTCTCAATGAGTATTATATAGAACATTTGACATCACAGATTACTTGCACTACTTGCATTTCTTGCAATAAAATGTTACACTTGCAAAGATCTGCTTCGAAGACAGTGTGTGCTGTTCTCCGTTGCAATCGAGCGATTTCCCCATTTGAAAAATCATTTACATTACACTCCCCATTCCTCACTCTCTCCTCCATTCACTTTTTAGTGGCATTTGCATACAATTAAGGGTAGCAGTGGACATAGAATACAATCTGAGAAACCCACCAATTTTACTCGAACCTAACCAAATTGAAATAAGTTCAGCTTTTACTGACCACGAAGAACAGTATCCCGTTCCTCGCCGTCTAGGTACGAAAGGATTCGAGTACCCGTTTTCCCCAATCTCCAGGGCTCGAGTTGAGCCACTCGCACTACGTACCTGGAGGCCGACTCCCGGCGCCCCGAACACGCCCCTCATCTTCGCCTTGGGCCCGCGCTTGCGCCCGAAGTCGGTGAGGCGCTGCCGCTTGTGGTAACCGTGGCCGCCCTTGCCACGCATGCTCCCCGACAGGCCCAGCTTCTTCTTGGCGATCTTGCCGGCACAGAAAGGCTTCCCCTTGCCGAGGCCGACCGCTCCGCGGAGCTCCGCTCGGTCCGAGAATGTGTACTCCTGGGCAGAAATGGTCCGACATTTGTACGGTGCGAGAAGGACATTTTGCAGGTGCCAGCGAGAACCGCAGACTTCTCCTCCCTCGATAAGAATGGCAATAACTGTGCAACTCGCACACTTCGAGAAACATTGTACAAAATAAAATTTCGGCACACGTCTGCAGTCCACGAAAGGATACACAAGAGAAAGATGTACGCATAAACAGTAGTAAATTACTAGTACTACACTAAACTAAATTATGTTTAATGATTATATTTCACAATCACTCTAAATGAGAGACAGTACATAGCGTGGCACTGCAGGCTCACATTCAACAGCTTTCTAGATATTGGCAAAAGAAAGTCTCTCACACAAGTGTACCACAGTCGTTACAATTGTTGCTGAACTCTTCAGTCCAAAGATTGATTTGCTGCAGCTCTCCACAGTAGTCTCTTCATTCCTGCCTGACTACTGAAACCTACTTCCATTTGAAAGTGCTTGCTGTATTTGGACCTTTAGTCTCCTCCTGCAATTTTTACCCCACTTCTAGCCACTGGACTATTCACCCGATTCATTCTTTTAACTAACTTATGTTGTAACTTTCTTTTTTCCTACCTAGACTGAGTACCTCCTCATTACTTATTCCATCTATGCATCTAATCTACAGCATTCTTCAGTGACATAACATTTCAAAAGCTTGTATTTTACTCTTCTCTGAGCTGTCCATGTTTCACTTTCGTACAAGGCTACACTCCACATGAAAATCTTCACTAAAGCAAATTTAGCAAATTACGCTTTTTTAAAATGTTTTCCTTGCTGTACCAAATCAGCAATTCACATCCTCTCTACTACAACCATCATCAGTTATTCTGCTAGCCTAATAGCAAAAATAATCTAGTACTTCTATCATCTTATTGATGTGCATCATATTACCTCTCATGTAAACACTGTCTATATCATTTGATTGATCTTCAGAGATGTCTGCAGTCTGACAGAATTACAATGTCATTAGCCAAATATGTCATCATTATAACCATACACCACTGTAGCTATAAAAGGAAAATAACAAAACCAGTGTTTTTTTGTTTACTTCTCCCTATAATTTTCACAGTGTAACCAGAAATAGTTATCTACTCCATCAGCTTCATGTCACCTTTTACATACTAAGTCTCTCTTGACAGCATCGTCAGTTAAAATCTATTCAGTTCTTGCCATGTTTAATTTATATAAGACATTTCAACACTTTCCATGTAAGAATAATCATCAAAATCTTGAGATTTCATCCAAATCTGACACAAGAAAATCTAGACCACATATCGGAAAAAGAGAATAGCAGCAAAAATTCCAGACTATTGGCTGATAACAACAGAGCTGGCCTGTCAAGCCACTTGTAAAACGACAAAGGTATTCCATCCATTAAATAATTTAGCTGTCAGTGTAATACCCATTAATTACAATCACTTTCACCAAAAACAATAGTTTGGGAATCTACTACTACTAGTACTACTACCACCACCACAACAACAATTAGTACACTACATCCATACGATAGGTCACATGCTACATACAAACTCACCCAATCACATAGAAGAATAAATGGTTCTAAAATCATGCATCATTGTTAAGTGTGATATTACCTAAAGGGATTATTAATCAAATCTTTACACAGAATATATCAGCATATCTCAAATGTATATAATTGTTAGCAGCCAAAGCACACCTACTCCAACTACAATCAAAAGTATTTTAATCTGAAATTGTACATCAAAATCTGGAAAAAGTGCAAGATGATATATCTCTCTCTCTCTCTCTCTCTCTCTCTCTCTCTCTCTCTCTCTCTCTCTCCTCCCCCTCCCCCTCCCTCCCTCCCTCCCACCACCACTTTTTTTTTTCCAGCAGTGCTTTCCTTTCCACAAATTCTGAAAGCTAGGGCTAATATATTCTACAGCAAAAGTTGTTTACAGAATTTTTCATTTCATACAGTTATGAAGAATTTATTAGACAGGTGTTCTGAAAGCACTTTGTTTCATTCTGCCATCAGTACCCCACAACTAGAGTTACAAGGTTGTTTCACCTACAATCGCTCCAAATGAATACACCAACATGACAGCTGTGAATGATTCCTGCAACCGGTCAGCAAGAATGTTGCAAAATATTGGGCCTTCTCGACTATTACGAGCAGTAAATTTCTTTCCCTCGTGACGGCATTCACGCGAGAGTCTGTGCTCCGAGAACGCAACAGAAGGAACGAAGACTTAGGTTTGGTGTCCTGTCAGTGGGGGAAGGAAATCTACTTCTGTGCAGAAGGTGAGCAGGAGGCCAGTGCTTTACAGCCGTTCTATGCGAGAAGAGTGCAAATAAATGGGAATTTCTGAGAATTTTTGGCAGCTATCATTGTCCTTTTCCTAATTTATGAGTAATCTGTTGTAAATCGGCATTTGGTATTTAGTTATTGTAGCAGATATTCCAACAAACATATTGTGTTACATCTAATTTTCCCTTAAAGAGTAGCAGCCCTAATTTATTGTGAATTAACTCTGTTTTCCAGATTGCCAACAACTATAATTAATCTCAAAAGGTCAATTCATTTCAACTTAGCCAATATGAACAAAATTTGTTTCTCAAATTTTTTAGTTTCTTGAATTTTTTATCATCAGTTTCCTGCAGGTAGGCAGACACAAAACACAGTTTGAAAAACTTTTATAAACCAGTTTTTTTCTGGCAACCGTTTTTAAAATGGCATTTGGGCAAATTTTAATGGAAAACGTGGTTTGCAGAAAGTTTAATTGTCAAGTTATTTTAAAAGATATCAGAATAATTACGAAACCAGTGTGTTCTGCATTAAATGGACTTTGGGCATACATTTTCTGTTAAGACTGTGCATAATAATTGGTCAAATATTTTAACTTTTAAAACAACAGGCAGTGATAAGAAGAGGTAAAGAGTTCTCATTCTGAAACTGAACTTACCGATACTTTATTGTACTACACTTGGGTACAGTATACACACAATTGTGTTTTCTTATGTATTTAGACTTGAACTTTAGTTGTAACTACTTGCTAGCTGCAATTTTCATTGCATAGTTAAACAAACATGATATTTCATTGCATAGTTTATCAGTTATTTTGTGTGTTCTACCAGACACTTGTAAGTTGTAATGGAGTCACTTTTTGTACTGGGTTCTTTGCAGGCACCCAAGTCCATGAATAAGTCAATGAGAGTTTTGGTTCAGGTATTAAGTATGAGCTGTTTTGTTGGTGAACTAAAAAGTGAACAGTGCCATAAACAACACTACTAGAAAGATCTGCCATGTGAAGAACAATGTCTGCTAAAATTAAGCATTTTGAAAGAAATTACTAGATATGCCATTACCACAAAGATTAATATTTAGACACACACAACCCCATTTTTGGGAAAAAATGTCACCCATTGGGCGCTCACAAAAAACTGATTAAAGATTGTTTGCACAAAATACTAGTTGAATATCTTTCCAAGAGTAAAAATGTGGATATTAACCTAATTCCTGGACAAGCTCTGTGTCCAACTTCCAAATTGTGCAACAAGAATATTTGCAGAAAAAACTAGTCAAAGAAGCAGCAAACAGTGCTGAAAATGACCCTGAATTTCTTCCTGGGCATTTTGAATTAGCTGAGGATAATCCATTGAATAAAATAACATAGCTTAATACAGAACAGCGACTGTCAGCTTTACAAAGAAAAACTAATAAAATCACAAGCACGGCCAGCAAAAATTGCAAGTATCTTTCCGTTATGACACAGAAGCTCAGAATCAAAATGGTACAGAAAATGTACAATGTGAGTACGATATACGTATTACCTAAATGAATGGAAGATGCTAAGTTTCTAGTAAAAATGGCAATATAATATAATTAGCCTCTTGTCAAGCTCATGGTCAAAGAAAAAATGTGGGGGCATCTGAATACATGGTGAAGTTAACTAGGCAGCTAGTAAAGGCTCACGATATCTTTTATCACATCTTTCAAAACAACAAGGTGCCAACAAAATAAGTTAAGTTGCAATTAACTATGTTAAAGACTTTTGAGAGGATAATGAAAATAGTCGCTTATGTCCTGGTAAAAAAGTGTGTGTTTCAACTGTGATTAACACTGCTAAGGTCCAGAAGCCGAAAAAGTTAATTCTTCTCTCACTAAATGAACTCTACAGCCCTACAAACAGTTATACCCAAATCACAAAACTGGCCACTCTATGTTTTGCGTTCTACGACCATAGTGGTGTTTTCTTCCAGGTTCATCACAAACTCATAGTGCACGTGTCTGCAAGCATCATCAAATCGCAAAGCTTACAATAGAAGGAGTAAAGCATAAGACCTGATAGTTTTCATGGTATGTGCCATTAATAACGAGTATGCTTGACACCTATGCAGAATGCCCTAGACCAGATAACCCAACTCAACATCTCAAAAACGGAACTTGACATCTTGACTGATGAAGTTTATTTATTTATTTATTTTATTATTATTATTATTATTATTATTATTATTATTATTATTATTATTATTATTATTTTCAAACACTGGATACAAACCAATAGACCCAAGCTCATTACACAGGTAATGCCCAGTGACGAATTTTTACATTCTCTTGTTGATAAGCTGGTTTTTTTTAAGTCCCACAACTTTATGTCAAAATCTCAAGCCCAATATCTCAAGAAAATGAAAGAAAACCTGAAAGAAACCCACTTTTAGTGATTGCATATTTTTCTGCAGTATCACCATTTACAGTACAGAATAAAATTTGAAGTTTTCACTGGACTAATACACAAGCAACATTGTGTCCCTATGTCATCAATTTAAAAAACACAAAGTATCTTGCAAATCTATTTGTGTAATTAGTGACCACCTTGATCGCAATACCAGAATATAGTGTTTGCCAACACAAAAATGATTTTGGTTTACTAGCAGAGTATAATTAATTTCCTTCATCACATGGAAAGAATTCTTGCGATGGGGTAGGTAGAACAACAAAACAGGATGTTACATGAGCTTCCCTTCAAAGACTTTACACAGAACACCCCTGACTCCACAAAATGTGTTCCAATACTGCCAACAGAATATTACTGGAGTTAAATACATATTTGTTTCTTCACCTGAAACTGAAGAAATCACAACAAAACTGACAAGAGATTTGAATGTTGTTTACTAGTTAAAGGAAAAAGAAGCTATCACAGATAAGTCACCGTAAGTGACAATCAAATAAGATGTATTGTTACTTCCAAAGGCTCAAACTTTGATGATCATCAAACTTCTATACTTTTTACAAAAATATCACCATTCGCAAGTAATGACTTTATTGTTTGAATGTATGATGAGAAGCAGTGGCTTGCAAAAACTGAAGATAAAAGTGATGTTTTGGTCCATTTCTTTCACGCTTCTAGTACAAAAACTGCCTTTCAACTTTCCAAAAATGGTACTGCTTAGGTGCCTGCAAAGATAATAGAACGAAAAGTGAGTCCCTTTGAACTCACAACAGTGTCTGGTAGAACACACAACATAACTGATGATCTATGCAGTGAAATATCATGTTCGTTTAACTCTCCAATGAAAACTGCAGTTGGCAAGTAGTTACAACTACAGTTTAAACCTAAGTACACAGGAAAACATTGTGCGTATAATGTATGCAACTGTATCAGTAAGCTAAGTTTAAGAATGAGAACTCTTATCTCTTCTTATCACTACCTATTGTTATTTAAAAGTAGAAATATTTCACCATTTATTGTACACAATGATTTAAACATCATTGAACCGATGTCAACTGTAATAATTTCGAGCCTTTGTTTGCTAACTTGGCACTGAATGAGCATGTAGATGGATTGCATTTTTACTGAAATTCACTGCTCTATTACTTTCAATGTAATTCAGTCTCAGTCATATTTTTTTCCTACGAGGAAAAAGAGATAAAGAACTTTCTGCACAATTTTCACTTTTTTTCGTTCAGTCCTTTTTTAGATGCTGTGAAAACTGACTCTCTTGCATGACACAAAAATTTAAAAAAAATGTATGCCTGAAGTTCATTTCATGCAAAACACACTGGCTTTTTTAATTACTTTGATATTTTTTAAAATAACTTGGCAGTTAAACTTTCTGCAAACCATGTTTTCCATTAAAATTTGGCCAACTGCCATTTTAAAAATTGCTGCCAGAAAAAAACTGTGGCTTATAAAAAATTTTCAGTGTTTTGTGACTTCAACATACAGGGAACTCATGAAAAAGAAACCAGAAAAATAAAAGATATTGGGCAACATTGCCTGGGTGGTTTGAAATTGATTGACCCTAAAATGTTTTAGAAAACTAATAATTTGTACCACGTTTTTTTGCTGCCTTAACAGGAATATAATTTTGTGCACTTGCTTCAATTCTTAGAGGGAATTAACAACTTTTTAGCTCAACAGATTAAAAGATAATCAGTGGGCTTAATTTAAAGTTATTTGTTCAATGGCCTGTAATACATTGCACCACCCAAAATGAAGCCCCACTGCGAATACTGTTCTCGAACACGGGCTGAGTTGGCTGACATTTGTAAGCAACTGGATACTGTCCTGACTACCATCAAATGATTGGAAGCTGCTGCAAATCAGCGTGTCGGAAGAGCTCCCGAGTTGTGTACCTGTAATACCGGTACCAGAGGTACTATCCTCTCCTGTGGACCGTGTCTCCTCTGCAGAAAGTACACAATCTGTCATTACCTGTCTACTTGACTGCGAGTGGTGTGTCACTGGTAGATCTAGGTGTTCTGTACAGGGTGGACGGGGACCAGGGAGGACTCAGGGTATTGTCCCTATCTTCTTTTACAACAAGTTTGAGGAGCTGTCTTACTGACTGTCGGCGAGTGACGGTACCCTTACGGATATGCCAGCGAGGGACAGGAAAGGACACCATGTGCATTCAGTCCGTGTGCCTAGGGACCTCATTCGACATGTTGAAGAGGCTATTCCAGCAGCCATTAGGGAACAGGGTGCAAACAACAACAGTGTGTGGTGCTCATTTGAACAAATGATGCCTGTTGTCTGGGCTCTGAGATCATACTCGTGTCATTCCATCAACTGGCAGAGAAGGTCGAGAAGACCAGCTGTGTGCACGGAGTTTCAACAAAGTACAAGTTGCAGCACTGGTCCCAGACCTGATCGTGGCCCCTTGGTTCTGAGTCGAGTGGGAGGACGGAACTGTAAACTTTGGAGGTTCTGTGACAAGCTGTGTGGCAACTTCCAAGACTTGTGCCGTAAGGTTGAGAATTGTAGGGTTCCCCTAAATGGGTAAGCCGTGGACTACATGGCTGCGGCTGCTACCCAGGGATTTTTTTAGATTAGGGAATTCTCCGCCCAATCCAGATAACAAAAGCTGTAGAAAACCCAGAAGTATCAGTGTATGATCGAAAGAAATGCCTCCCCAAAGAAGAGAGCATTAAAATCCTAACCGTGAACCACCAAAGCATTTGCAACAAAAACCAAGAGTTTGAAGCCCTCGTGAAAAACAGTGAAGCTCACATAATACTAGGTACAGAAAACTGGTCGAAAGCTGAAATTGATAGCAACGTGATTTCTGCAGAAAATTTGAATGTATATAAAAAGGATAGGCAAATGGGAAACAGACAGTAAACAACAAACTCAAATCCATCAAGATAAAAACTGAAGCTGCAAGTGAGATTCTTTAGACAAGACTCAGTATCAGGGGCAGGCATATCGTCCATCATACACATCTCCTGATGTAAACGAAAACTGTAGAGAAAATCTCAGTCATTTGTATGTAAGTCCGTTAATCGTACTGTAATCAATCATCCAACAATTAATTGTGAAAATTACAGTTTTGTCAGTGGTGAGAGTGATAAGACATCCTGTGAAAATTTGCTAAATGCCTTCTCTGAAAACTACCTGGAACAGATATTTAGGAAGGTGTCATGATGAAAACACATTAGATCTAATGGCAACAAATAGACCTGACCTCTCTGAGGGTATCCACGTCGAAACTAGTATCAGTGACTGTGACGAGGCTGTGGCAACAATGATTACAAAGTTATAAAGAACAACTAACACAAGCATAAAGCTATGTATGTTCAATAAATTAGATAAAAAAATTAGTAGTGTTACAACTCCATCAGAAACTAGAAACTTTCAGCACAGGGCAAGAGCATGTCGAGAAACTCTTGCTTAAGTTTAAAAGAATAGTTGAATTGCACTGGATTTGTATGTACCCAATAGAACAGTTCATAATGGGAGGGAACCTCTATTGTATATAGCTACTGTAAGGAAACTCCTAATGGAACAGAGATCACTGCATAATAGGTGTAAAACAAAGCATAGGGCTACGGATACGGGTTGAATGAAATGTAGAGAGCAATGCGTGATACCTTCAATGACTACCGTAGCAGAATACTGTCAAATGACATTTCATAAAACCCAAAGTAATTCTGGTTGTTTGTAAAGGCTGTCAGTGGCACCAAAGTCAGTGTCCAGTCCCTAGCGAAAGAGACAGGCATTGAAATCGAGGATGGCAAAGCAAAAGCTTTGTCTTCAAATGTTCCTTTACAAAGGAAAACCAAGGAGAACTGCCCCAATTTAATCCTTCTCCACCAAAAAGATGAATTAGTGTCAATGGTTTTGAGAAACAGCTGAAATCATTAAAACTGAAAAAAGTGCCAGGTCCGATGCAGTCTCTATCAGATTTCATACTGAATTTGCATCTGAGGTAGCCCCTCTTCTAATTACAATCTATTGCAGCTCCCTCCCACAAAAGACTGTGCCCAGTTTTCGGAAAAAAGCATAGGTCACACCAATCTGCAAGAAGGAAAGTGGAAGTTATCCATTAAACTATCATTCAATATCCTTGAAATCGATTTGTTGTGAAATCTTATAACATATTCTGATCTCAAACATTATGATGTATTTTGAATAGAATGCCTCCTCCATGCCAATCTGCACAGATTCCAGAAATGTTGATCATGTGAAACCCAACTTGCAGTTTTCTCACATGACATACTGAAAGCTCTGGATCTAGGCAGTCAGGTAGATGCAGTATTTCTAGCTTTCCGAAAAGCGTTTGACTCAGTACTAAACCTATCCTTATTGTCAAAAGTACAATCATATGGGGTATCAAATGAAATTTGTGACTGGACTGAAAACTTTATGGCAGGAGGGATGCAGCATGTTCTCTCAGATGGAGAGTCATCGTCAGATGTAGAAGTAACTTCAGGTGTACCCCAAGAAAGTGTGTTGGGATTCTTGCCGTTCATGTTGTATATAAATGACCCTGCAGACAATATTAATATTAGAAACAGGCTTTTTGCAGATGATGCAGTTACTAATCTGAAAGAAGCTGCATAAATATTCAGTCAGATCTCGATAAATTTCGAAGTGGCGCCAACTTATTTTAATTATTCTGGAATTTAAAACTGCATACTTTACAAAACAAAAAAACATAATATCCTACAAATACCAATGAGTCACTGTCGGAATTTGTCAACTCGTGTACATGCCTGGACATAACACTTTGTTGGGATATGAAATAGAACGATCACACGGACTCAGTTGTAGGTAAAGCAGGTGGTAGACTTCGGTTTATGGGTAGAATACTGGGAAGTGCAATCAATCTATAACAGAGCCAACTTACAAATCATTCGTGTGATTGGTCCTAGAATATTGCTCGAGAGTGTGAGACCCGAACCAAACAGGACAAACAAGAATACTGAACGTATGCTGAGAGGGACAGCACGATTGGCCACAGGTTTGTTTAATCACGAGAAGAGAGTGACATACTGAAGAAAGTGAACCGGCAGACTCTAAGACAGAGGTAAACTATCCCGAGAAGCTCTATTAACGAAGTTTCAAGAAGCGGTTTTAAATGATAATGCTAGGAATATACTACAACCTCCTACATCTCACTCACATAGGGATTGTGAGGATAAGATTACAATAATAACCACACAGAGAGAAGAACTCAAACGATCATTTTTCCCACACTCCATATGTGAATGGAATGGGAAGAAAACGAAATAACTGGTACAATGGGATGTACCCACTGCCATGCACCTCATTGTGGTTTGTGGACTATAGATGTAGATGTCCTTTCATTGAATATAGTAGGCAGTGTTGAAATTAAATATGATTTTCAAGTATACAGCTAATTATTTTAAAAAAAATCTAAAATCTAATTGAAGTCAATTCTTAATTTGTTTTTCTCTAAAATCATACGTGATTTACTCATGTTGTACTTTAATATTTCAAGTCACACATGTGAATTGAAATTTAAAGCAAAACTGACATTCAGTTTACGTGTAGTCATCACAGGACTGACGCCCATAGCTCTCACCCCTCAGACAATTGTAGTCCTGCATCACAACCACGTTTGATATGAGTAATCCACCCTCCCCAGCAGTGATCTCTCAGCCTGACACCTTAAGAAAAGTGTGCTCAAGCAATGACAGGGGTGTTTCAGCGATGCTAAAGTTTTAAGTGCTGCTACTAGTACTACCACTACTACTCCTACTACGACTACAACTATTACTAATACTGAGCAGAGCAGTGCAGGAAGTGAGCAGCGTGCAGGAGATACACACATCGGAAGCGGAAGCAGAAGCAGGGCTACACACCCTCTCTGAAGGAGAGGTCTCCACATCCATGTCCTCCTCCAGGTACAGTGACTCTCGGGACGCCGACAGGCTAGAGTCTGGGCCTGCATCGTCCACACCTGAAAATATAAATTGTAAACTTGCTGTTACTGTTTTACTGTTTGATTTAAAACTAAACTAAAAATGGTGACCCAAATAAAGTAACTAATTGTACAGTACGCTCAACTAAAATGACAAAGGAAATTGACAATTTTTGTATCACGTGCCAGTTTACAGTTTTCTCAACTCAAAAAATCTCAATACTCCTCAGCACTTTCTCTCTCACTAACCGCCTTTCCTGTTGATTTTTAGGCAAACTATTACCTAAAGGAAAATGAGGGTTTAATCTTTAACAGACAGTGAAGTCACTTACAGAGAGCACGTATTCGGAAAAGGCAGAATATCTACTGTAGTCTTTGTGCATAACACGAGTCTAGCCGCTTAGGGAACCTGCTACCAGAGGGCGAGGATTCGCACCCCACCCCACCAGTATGTGAGTCCGGTGCCGAGACGGCCAAACTTCCTTACTCGGTGCTACAGTCGATCGACATTACCCGACAGCTGCCGTGTCAAAAACGTTTCGCGAACGGAGTAACACGTAAACACGAAGCATGCGCAGGGACCAGAGCACAGCACAGTGCCACAAAACTGCGAAAGGGCAGGCATCTGCTATCGTCAGTCGGCAAAATCGTGCCGTACTTTAACGTAACGACAGATGAATACGGGACACTGCAAAAAACCGCGAGAACACGAAACGAGAGGCCCGAGCACGGAAGTGCATTTGCAACTGGTTTGAGACAGAAAGAAAACTATCCAAACTGTGTCACATTTGGGTCAACTGTCAACAGTGAGGCCGCAGAACTCGAGTGAATGTGACAGGTGCCGGCACAAAATCCGTGACTGTACCACAGTCCGATATCGAAGGAACTGGCGATCGACGAGGACAGCAATGACGCCGTCGTTCGCAATGGTACAGGTAAGTGGGGGATTTGTACTCGTTTGTCCCTAATGGGTGGAGTAAATGAACTTAATATTACACAGACAGAAACTGGTTCATGTTTTTCACTGACTTGTGTAGTTGTGATCCATCTTTTCTGCAGACCACAATCACAGTGAACAATATACCGTGCTCTGGAGTGCAGCACGTCACTACCACAGTTACCACTGTGACTTTATAAATGTCAATAATGTACTGCATCTGACAGACCATTGTGAAGGTAGCTAAAGATACTTCATTTAAATGTTCCATTTTCTTAGTTCTCGGTGTAATCAATTAACAGTGACGCATTGTAAATAAATGTACTACACGGATGCCAATTTACTGAACGCTATACATTTGCATCTTATTTCTATCACTTCCAGATGAAATGAGTGACATTATTCTGAATACAAACAATGCTGGTGTACAACAGGCTCAGCACTCAGAATATCTTCACGTCGTGACAATGGAAATACGAGAATACTGAGAACTTTACCGAAAACTCGACCTCCGTATTAGTGAGAAACCTCCTATATCTTTCCTTCCTCTCGAACATGACTGCTTCTGAACACGTGACTTTTTCTATGCTTCCCCCCTGCAGGGCACAGTTCTGAATATGCCTCAGTTCCTGCCCGTATATATTCCTTTCACCTCACACGATTAAAGCCTTCCGGCCATCTCTTACGTTAACGAAAACCTTGTTAATCTATCTCTATACCCTAGCCACACGTGTAAAATTTTCTCTCGGTGGATTTACTCACGACAGCCTCACAGAATGTAACTGTTTATTGTAGACATTTACCAGCAACCTACTTGCTGGCCAACAACTACATTTTTCAAACAGCAAGAACTTGTGTAACCATAAACTGCAAAGCAACAGAGGAATAAGACATGTTATAGAAACTACCAGTAACATTTAAATTTCATGTGTTAAAATTATACAACCAAACAAAACACTATTTTTGTGATTGCTCTCCGATTACAGTTACACATTTAGTCAATTTTACGACCAACCTTTTCTTTTTCTTTTTTTATTTTATTATTATTTTTTTTTTTCATGCCTTCATGTCAATTTTGTTCAACCTATAAATTATAAACATGGTTTGCACATATCCACAACCTGCACTATATGAAGACAGTCCCATTTCTGTGAAGATGTGGTGAAATGTGGAGAAACTGGCCTTCAGGCTAAATTAACCATATTAAACATTATATACAGATTGACTGAATGCTGCAATAATGATGTTACGAGTTACTGTATCAAAAGCAACTCGAGGGAGTCTGTGTGTGTGTGTGTGTGTGTGTGTGTGTGTGTGTGTGTGTGTGTGTGTGTGTGTGCGTGCGCGTGCGCGCGCGTGCGCACGCAGAATGGAAAGATTGTGAGTGGTACTTGTATGTATCACCATATCGATTTGAAAAAGTTTCATGGTGCTGATACTGATGTCATCCAACTTGATGATTTAACCAATGTGTGCATCACTCATAAAAGAGAAGACAAGAAAGCAATGCACACTAACATTATTAGGAAAACATTTAATAGGTAACAAAACAAAACAAAAAATCACAAATGAACTTTCATCTTTTATGTACTTTTCTACATAGTCACCAACATTCTCAACACATTTCTCCCACCGTGGTACCAGTTTCAATACATCCTGTTTGTAGAAGTCTGGTCACAGTACATCTGCGGACTGTCAATTTCACTTCCTCAACTGTCATAAAGCGTTGGCCGGCCAGGAATTTCGTCACAGGACCAAACAGACGAAAGTCCGACAGCGTAAGGTAAAGATTGTACGGTGGATGCTGAAGCACCTCCCGCCCAAGTCTGCTGATTTTCTCACAAACAGGACCAGCGAAGTGGGAGCGAGCATTGTCAAGAAGTCTGACACGGTCAGCATTAATGTTGTGGCACTTGTCACGAGAAACAGGATACATTTCATCTTAACTGAAGTTTTAGTGTAAGCTGCAGCATTCAAAGTGATCCCATGTTCAGCGAAATCCACCAGTAACACACTGTGCATATCCCAGAACACTGTCATGAGCACTTTCCTAGCACACTGGATCACTTTGAATTTTTTTCGTACTGGGGAACCAGCACGTTTAGACTCCACAAACGACTGCCCAGTTTCGGATGTGTAGCAGTACGCCCACGACTCCTTTCAGAAAGTTGTGCTCTCCTGTAGTGTAATGTGTCGAGTGATCGGATCTTGTCATCATTTGCCGGCCTCTGTTGTCGGGGGAGCACCAACTTCATGAAATTTCAACTTCTCACGAACAGTACCATTCACCGCACCGTAGGTAATGTCGAACTGCTGCGGTAAGGTCCACAGCTATATGTGCCGGTCGTTCGAAAGTGCTGCCTCGGTGACTCCGACATTCTGCAGTGTTACAGTCCAAACAGTCACCCTCATACACATTCCTGTGAGTTTCACTCAGTTTATACACTTTAGCTCACAAATATCGAACCATCATCACTGCTCTTCAGAAGCTGAAGATGGTAACATGGCACCACGTTTGTTTCTTAGTTCAGGCTTCTCTCACTAGAGCTGCACACGAAAGCAAAATACCTTCCGAAGTGCAAACTTCGAACTGCATCTTTGTCAAATTTCAACATTCCCGCTGCGGTACCGGAGGAGAAAAAAATTATCGTGCACTACTTTCTGATCCTCCTCCATATTTTTATTGATCTGTTAACATAATATAAACAAATGAAATGCAATATTCTTGCTGGTAATTTAACAGCATTATAACCTGACACAAATAGAAGCCTCAGACTTGCACCTCTGAATCGAATAATGAAATAACCATAAAGTTGTGTATATGGGAATATAATTTTGTTGGGGGATCACAGACTTGCCAAATAAATATTATGCAGGACTCGAGATGTGCATTACTTTTGAGACTGGAGATTACTTACTATCTTTGCGAGCTTTGGGCAGCAGAGTGCGGCCAGGCTGAGTGAGGCTCTTGCAGATGGGGCAGACGTACTCGTAGTCCGGCTGGCTCTCTTTCCTCTGCTGGTACGTTACGAGGTCAGCCTCGGCGTCACACGTTCCGTGCACAAACCTGCGAGCATAAATGTACTGTTTTGAGCCTAGAGGGCAATGTGACATGTCATTTATTTTGTAGCTAACTACTCAGTTTCTTACTTCTATTAAGGATGTAACAGAACATGCCTAAATTACCTGAAAATTATATTCCTCTATTTTTAATTTTCTCATTACTTAGTATAAGGCTGAACTAAAGTCATTCTGAGTCTGAAATTCATAGAGCCTTCCTGGGCTCAGTGATACATCCTCACCTTCCTCCATCCTGAGTCTATCAATCAGTAATAAACAGACTGCAAACTGTAATGTCAAACCCAAACTACAGTGCGAGTTGGCATTTTTCACATATACACTGACAGCCCAAATCACTACGACCACCTGTTTAATAGCTGTTTTTCCTATCTTTGAAACAAAATACATCACATTCTGTGTATAATGGATACAACAGTTTGTTTGTAGGTTTGTGGGATTAGATGTCTACACACAGGTCATCTTATTCCCACAAGTAACGGGTCGCCGATTTGAATGCACAACAGTAACCCCGATGGGTACCACAGGATTTACATTAGGTGAATTTGGTCACTGAAACATCAACGTGAGTCCACTATAATGCTCCTCAAAAAACTGTAACACGGTTCTGGCTCCAAGACGAGGACAATTATACTGCTGAAAGATGACACCACCATCGATGAGGACATCGAGCGTGAAGGGACGCAGGTTATTTGCAGGTGTCAGTGTGTCTTCAATTACTACCACAGGTCCCGTGCAAACAAAGCAGAATGTTTCCTGTAGCATAACACTGATTCCACCAGCGCACTGCACATTTCGGGCTGCCATTTCCTCAATGGTGGCATTTGTGGAGACGACAGATGACCTAGTGTAGCAAAAATGTGATTCACCCAAACAGCCGACAGGTTTCCATCGATCAACAGTCGAATCCCAATGGTCCCGTGCCCACTGCAATAGTAATTGATGAAGTCGCTGGGCCAACATGTGAACGCGTAGGGGTGTCTGATGCGCAGCTCCATGTTTGACAATGTACAATGATCGGTGTGCTCCAAAACACTTGTATACATCAGCATTGTGCTCTTTCGGCAGAGATGCCACACACCACAATCTAGCATACTTTACAGAGCAGATAAGCGTCCAAAACCAACGTTCTGTGAAGAGTCGTGGACATCCGACCCCTTACCACCTAGTCATACTTTCTCTGTCCTCCTGCCTCTTTCTCTGAACATTCGACCAGCTTCACTGTGTTCGATACACTCATTCGTAGGCTTTGCATAATAATAAAAATCTGTCCTTTTGACAAAGTCCCTTACCTCAGTGGATTTCTCCATTGTAGCTCATATATTCACTAGAGTCATCCCTCATCAGTCTCTGCTGCACTTAGTAACTTTTTGTAGCACGTCATGAGCCCGCAATACCACCAGGCGGCATACGACCTCACAGTGGGCAGTGGTCATAATGTTTTGGCTGTCCAGTGTACAAATCACAGTCAGATTTGAAGCAAATGATAAGTGTTTGAAAAAATCGTCAGACCGATCAATGACCGAATCATATACGTTTGGGTTTGTGGCTTTGCTACTTACTCACTTAGCCCTGTGCTGTACATAGTGAATTATACTGCATAATGAGCACAGAAAAGTAACTGACTAGGGTATCGATTATTGAAAGGTATGGAACTTTGGACTATACTAAAGAGCAGTAAAATTGATGGCTGGAAGGGCAAGCACAGAAGGCACCCCCTCCAGCTTTTCTCCACACATACCCCATTAGTGTTCTCATTTTGTACCTAAGTTGTCACGAGCCTGAAGCCTTTGGTCCATGCTTGTTAAGTTGAGCCCGGCAAAGCGAGAGCCATTACAGTTTAAAAATCCTCGATCATAATTTTACAAACTGTGTTAACTGACGATATTCCCCTGTAGTTTCTGAAGTCTCTCTCTCTCTCTCTCTCTCTCTCATGCCATGACTATTAGTCATCCTTTCCATGCTGTTAGTATAGTCTAAGTTTTCCAGATTACCACTACCTCACCATACCAGGATTCTGGAATTTGGTCATTATTGGAGTTTGTAATTGGTGATTCTGGATCAGAACAATTCAGTAGATGGTCAAAATAATCCTCGTTTGTTGGTAAAATTTTACTTGGTTCAATAATCAATACTGCCATTCTTATCCCTTATGATCTTAAATTTGTAATTAAAACATCTTTTCTTTCTGTTGACTGTGCGATACACTTATCTGTGTGATACATTGTTACTATTTTGTTGACATTTGTAAACAGAATTAATCTGTTGTTTTAGGTATGTATCTTTTTCTAAATTTCAAAAGACTTCGGTGAGTACAGCATTTGCTGAGAATGAAACAGAATCAAGTGGTTTTAAGAATATTCGGCGAAAAGATCAAAGGGAGAGGCCCACAGTACACGGCTAAATGAAATTAAAACAATACGCAACAAGGTGAGTGTAAATAATACGCAAGTAGCAGCACAAGACAGAAGTACTTAGGGCAACATGTCAGATTGGCAGGGGATCTTTTGAGTTCCTTAGAAATCAAGACGAAGAAGAAGAAGAAGAAGAAGAAGAAGAGGGAGAAGAAGCAATAATATGTGGGTACTGAGGACTTGATTATTTTGGCAAAATAAATCTTCAATTTCTGTATAAAATAAAATTGTGCATGGCTGGTTGTGAGGAGGAAAAACAACAACAACAACAACAAATGAAAATGACTACATGAGCAAAAACTTTATAATGTCAGACATAGAAAAAAAAAGCAAATATAACAGAGATGTGAAATGTACTACTCGGCAAAAATTTATAAAATATCTCATGGCAGTGACCATACAGTAAATCTTTGTAGTTTTGACTTTGTAGAAAGGTCATTAAATAAGCACTCGTGAAAAATAAAAGTGTTCAATTTATTACTTTAAAAAACTCCCAACTATGCATATGGTTCAACTACACGGTATATAACTTTGCTTCCACCATTTTTTCCCCAACATTTGAGGCTTTAATGAAACAATTTGGTTACACATGTATCATTCAAAGTATTTTCCATTGCTGGCCCCTACTTTCTCCCACCTTTTGGGCAGTGTACGAATCCCACGTCGAAAAAATTGTTCATATTTTGAAGCGGTCCATGAATCGATCCAATTTGTGACTTCTTAATAAGATCGGAAGTGCTGGTCAGCCAGACCATGCGCCATTGACCTAAAAAGGTGATACTCAGAGGGAGCAATGTCTGGAGAATACGGCGGGTTGGGTAGGACTTCTCAATTTAACAGTTCAAAGTACGTTTTGACCTCTTTTGCAACATGGGGTCGAATGTTGTCGTGCTGCAAAATCACTTTATCGTGCCTCTAGCTGTATTGCAGCCATTTGTCTTTTAATGCTCTTCTCAAACACATTAACTGCGCTCGATAACGAGCTCCTGTGATTGTTTCACTTGGTTTTAACACCTCATAGTACATGACGCCAAGCTGGTCCCACCAAATGCAGAGCACGATCTTGGAGCTGCGAATATTCGGTCTGGCCATTGACATGGAAGCATGGCCGGGATATCCCCATGATTTTCTGCGTTTAGGGTTATCGTAATGAACCCATTTTTCGTCCCTGATCACGATGCGATACAGAAATCCCTTCTGTTTTTGCCTCTGAAGCAACAGTTCATAAACACACTAACACCGTTCAACATCTCTCGCTTTCAGCTCACACGTGACCCAAGTTCATTCTTTCTGAATCATGACCATAGCCTTGAGACATTTTCAATAATCTTTTCAAGTTTGACGCAAGTCTTCACTCAGCAATTCTCCACTTCTGCATCTTCGAAAACACTCTCTTCCAGAAAATAAATGAGACTGCTTCCAAAAGCAACATAAAGGAATTAGTTGTCACAGCATATCAGTATGGCTCTAACCCCGTGCTCACGCTCTGGCAAGTTTCGTCAGAATAAATCAGCTCAGTCCAGTTTACAACAGAAGGGTTCTTGCGCTCCACCATAAAATATTTTGTATGAGATCTGACAAAACGAGTAAGACAGACTATGCAAATCTGTGTAGTTACTAAATTTGTACTGCCCAAACATCTGCATTTATTTCTGCTCTGAGCAAAATATTTCTGCTCTGAACAAACTACTTCTAAGTGTAATTTTCTGCCAGTCTTCGCAACAGACCTGCCGTATTTGCCTCTCGGCACGGTGCGGGAACACACCTCTACTGTCTGCGGCTGAGAAGAACGCACCTAACACGTATGTGGTCTAAGTGGGATAGTGCGCGGCAATTTAGAAGCAATTTCATGATGTGACAACCCGAAAATTGTAGCTGTGATTATCACGAAGAGGTCTGGCCGATGTAAATATATTACATTGTCTAGCTTCTTCAGAGCATCGGTTAATCTTTTTTTACTTTTCTTTACAATTCACATTTCATTTTATTCGGTTAAAACATACCCAATAGAAGGGTCTTCTTGCCCATTTCTTGCTTTTAATGTGGTTCTGATACGTACATCCACATTTCACTACAATTTCCCTCCATTTCACTACAATTTTCCTCTTTAGCAACGCAGTTGTAAATAAAAAACAGAAGAAACTGAGACCATAATCAGTTAACAATGATACAACAAGGCTGACAATCAAGAACACTGGCAATGCAGTATTTTTTAGATGACCCATGATCCCATCCCTGGGCTGTTGCAGGGCAGAAGAGAGATAGGGGGGAGGACTGCTTTCCTGTCCCTACCTCCTCCACACGTGTATTCTTCTGAGCTGCTTGCCCACTGTTGCACAGGCTATCAATTTTTATAAAATTTCGTACTGGCATCGGGTATAATTTGAATCCAAAAACTTCACGCACCAATGTGACACAAAAAATAGTAGTTATTCAATAAGACAGGGTAAGCTGCCTCTTTCCACTATTGTCACACCTAATATACCTGTAATGAAAACGTTGAGTTTCAGACAGGTACAACAAAAAGATGACTAAAACATGAACTTAGACCTCCTTCTGAAATTGACAACATATATGTACACATTCACGCAAATGCAGCTTAGAGTCTGGTCCCAGCAGCCAGAGACAGTGGTCTCGTGTGTGTGTGTGTGTGTTTTTCAGAAGGAGGCCTAAGCTTAAGTGTTTAGTAGTCTTTTTGTTGTGCCCGTCTACGACTCAGTATCTCTACTATATGGTGATTAGCACTCTATCCTTTACATAATATTGTCATTACTACACCCTGGATTTTCCTTTATTTGATATCCATAACAAAGCTAGTTATATTATTTTAATGCCTGTAAATGTAGCAAGAGGGCTTTTTTTCTTTTTTTGCAGTGTGTAGTTTTGAATATGCTTCCCTTAGAAGGCTGAGTCTATACTGTTGCAGAAGAAGCTGAGCAGCACAGCCACGGTCCATGGGTGTCAGTTAACTTTCTAGTGCTGACTGCAGGAATGATCACTTCATGCAGCACACAGGCTCCACACATTCGGATGCGCATCATCCTGTCCACAGTATCTCATCTCGCCTAGCATAATCTTCAAGCGACCACAATCTATAATTGCCTGAGAAGCTGGTCGGCCATCCGCGAAGATATCTACATAGTTTCCTATCGTTTTTATAGTGTTCGACGGCGTAGGATTGTTCTTTTTTGCCAGTCTCACCTCCGAAGAAGGTCGCACCCTTTAGTTTTCCAGGTTGCGACGGCTAGGTGATCGACTCGAGCTTCTAAACGGTGATGGAGACCTCGTTCGGCAAGTTGGGGAGTATCCTCTCCAGCAGCTAGCTTGCGGCTATGGTGGCCTACTTCGTCCTGCACCCAAATCATCTCGTTCATCTTCCTCATTCCGAAGTTGGCGTCGGCTACGATCGGTCTGCTGTCTTCTGGTGCAGGCGTCATCAAATATTCACCGCCTTTCTCGACAACAGCGCACCACATGCCCTGGTCGTCCACAGTGGAAACGTACTGGTTGGTTACCCTGGGTCCTCCAGACGTCAGTCTTCCTCGGTGTCCAAACAGGTTCCTCGTGCAGCATTGTAGGAGTGTAACTTCACCTGGGTCTGCACAGGAGATACTGGCAAATCAAAGTAGACGTGAGCTGACCGTGAGAAAACTGCATTCATCAGCCCGGAGAGCCTGTATGAGTTTATGGTAGTGCTGTTTGGTTTGTGTAATGCACAAGCAACTTTTGAACAGATGATGAATAATCTTGTAAGTCACCTAAAGTGGACCATGCATCTTTGATATTTAGATGACATTATAACGTTCTCAGAGACATTTGATGAACACGTAAAAAGACTGAGGGCCCTTCTTAAATGTTTCCAACAAGGCGGACTGAAACTTAATCCAAGAAAGTGTCTCTTTGGAGCAAAACAAATCAAAATAATTGGACACTTGTGTCAAACGAAGGTGTGTGGCCAGACCCACAAAAGGTGAGATGTATAATGGAATTTCCTATTCCTAAAAGTATTAAAGATCTGAGAAGCTTCCTCGGATTATGTTCTTATTACCGTCTTTTTATCAAAGACTTTTGTATCAAAGCCTGGCCACTCCAAGAGCTGTTAAAAGTCGATGCTAAATTTATCTGGGGTGGTGCTCTTTCGATTTGCTGCGAAAAGCTCTGACGACTGACCCTGTAGTTGGTCTGTATGATGAGAGAGCACCTACAGAGCTACACACAGATGCCAGTGGATATGGGACCGGGGCTGTTGTGGTGCAAATTTTGGACAGAAAAGAGAAGGTTATAGCCTATGCTTCTAGGACACTTAAAAAAACTGAGAGAAACTACTTGACTACAGAAAGAGAATGTCAAGCTGTGATCTGGGCCGTGTGCAAATTTCGACAGTACCTCTATGGAAAGCCATTCACAGTTGTTACAGACCATCATTCACTTTGTTGGTTGACAGGTCTTAAGGATCCAACAGGGCGACTCACCAGTTGGGCACTACGTCTTCAAGAATATGACATTATCATAGTGTACAAAAGTGGAAGAAAACACCGAGATACCGACTGTCTCTCAAGAAACCTGTGCAAGACCATCAAGACAGTGATGAAGATAGTGACGGTCTCGCTGCACTCCAGGATATCTCTGCTGAGCAGAAGAAGAATGCCAAGATATCTCAAATTATGCTTGTCTTAAATCAGTCAAGAGGATATGAAATGACAATTTAAGGTAGTAAATGGATTACTTTGCAAGAAAAACTTTGATCCGTTCGGAAAGAGGTGGCTACCAGTGATTCCTAAACACATGCACTTAGATGTTCTACAGAAATTCCATGACACACCTGAGGCAAGACATTTAGGATTTATTAAGAGATACACAATAGGATCCACAAGAGATTTTACCAGGTTTATTTAGGAGTGTCCGTCACTATGCGTCGCACTGTAAAGAGTGCCAGAGGAGAAAGGCAGTTCCTCAGAAACCACATGGCCGACTCATACCAATTCCACCAGCCGAAACGCCTATCCAGCGTGTCGGGAATGACCTCTTCGCACGATTTCCAATGTCTGCTAGTGGCAATAGATGGATTATTGTTTGCACCGATTATCTGACACGCTATGCCATTACAAAAGCCGTGAAAACAGCCGAAGCATCCGAGGTAGCCAAATTCATCGTGGAAGACATTGTATTAAAACGTGGTGCCCCGAGGTCATTAATTAAGAATCGAGGGAAAGTTTTTCAATCGAATCTTGTCGCAGAGATAAGCCGTCAGGTGCAACATTACTCATCAAATGACGACTGCCTACCATCTGCAAACTAACGAGCTTACTGTACGCCTTAATAAAACCTTGGCCGACATGCTAGCAATGTTCGTCAATGTTGAGCAGAACAACTGGGATAAGGTGCTACCTTTCGTGACATTTGGCTACAACACCGCCAAACAAGACACCACAGGATTTACGCCATTTTTCCTGGTGCACGGGTGTGAGGTGACTACGACGACGGACACTGTGTTTCCATTACATCCCGATGACATGGACGACGACTACATCGGCCAGGTGTAACCAGAGCTGAGGAGGCTCCGCAGTTAGCTCGACTGCGCACACTGTAGGCTCAAGAAAACGACTGCCAAAGGTATGACGTTAGCCAGTGCCCTGTTGTCTACCAGCCTGGTGACCTCGTCTGAATCTTCACTCCTCTTCAGAAGGTGGGTCTCTCAGAGAAGCTCCTCAGGGGCTACTTTGGACCTCATAAGGTTGTAACACAGTTGTCTGATGTTAATTACGATGTCAAAGATTTCGACCCCGACGCGAGACGACGAAAGATCAGAGGTAAGGTCCACATCCTTCGAATGAAGCCCTACAAGGATCCTGCCACCCAGGGTAAATCCGAAGCTCCGGCGACAGGCAACAGGCGGATAGGTGACTAAGAGCGTAGTGGCAAAAGAAGTTCAAAGATCACCGCTAGGGCGAGCATCAGTCATCAGGAGTCGGAGTGTGCAGGACCGATGACTCGTTTCCGGACCAGGACATAACACCGAGACGCTGTTCTCTTAAAGAGGGAGAAGAAGCTGAGTAGCACAGTCACCGTTGTGTAGTGGTTACAATACTAGACTGTTGCACGGAGGGTCGTGAGTTCAAAACTCAGACTGAACTGTAAAATTTTAATTTCTACATTCGGTTCGAGTACATTCTAGAAGTATCCACAAATGTCAAGAATCATTGTACTGGAATGTTCTGTAACTGTATATATACGGTACGTGTTCTGGCCAGAGGCAGTTCGCTCTGCGCTCTTGTATGTGCAAGTGCCGAATACACCTTTGTTAAGTGAAATTGGTGTTCGTCATTCGTCTAATTACACCTTCTTCTACGTGACAATATTTTGTGAGTGTCACAGTCCCATCTGCGCCTAGTACTGGGCGAATGAAAAAATGTCAGCTCTTTACGTAAAGTGGTACGAATAAACGGGGTGTATACTTTTATACGTAGGCAAAATTAAAAATTCATGACAAAATTGGATTATCAAGTAACTCTTATGACAAACTGATGAGCATTACCCAATAACAGGTGATAACAGGTTTCAGCTGTTACTGCTGCAGTTATATCGAATAAAGATTGTTGTATGACTTTAACTAGTGAGGAGCAATGACCTGCAAAGAGAGGCGATCTCTTGCCAACATTCCCTCTAAAAATAACAATCGCAAACACACAAAAGATGTAAAGAGTAGAAACCTCATATTAATCTTACCCCCCCGTGATTCTTGAGTTTCTCCTGGTGTATTTGATAATCAAAATATCAACGGGTGTACTGCCGGTCTATAGTGTCCAACGGGCACAATATTTCGGCGATCAAACATGTTGCCATCATCAGGTGAACTGACGGACCGAGCTCCTGTGAACGTGCCGACACGGAGATCCGTACACTATGGATGCTCAGGGGGAACTGGGTTCGGTCGCGGCAGCGGCCGATTTAAATACCCTCCGCCCGCGGCGTGCGCCCTCCGCCGTCCGCGCCCCGCGGTGGAACAGATTGAGACAGCGTCTGAGATGAAATCGGTGTGATGGCTCTGTCCGCCGTGGTCGTTACAACTATACGTTTACTCGATTTACTCTTGATTAACCCAATCGCTGGTTCCCAAGCCTTGCTAAGATTATAGCCACAGTCACAGTTTATGAGGTCATCATTGGTGCGAATTTCGATGGACCCTCTAACAACGCTGTCCCAGTATCTCGACGTCTGTACCAGAATCCTCGTGCTCCCCTGAGCAGCCATAGCGTACGGATCTCCGTGCCGGCACGTTCACAGGAGCACGGTTCGTCAGTTCACCTGATGATGGCGACAAGTTTGATCGCTGAAATATTGTGCCCGTTGGACATTATAGACCAGCAGTACACCCGTGAATATTTTAATAATCTTACCTCCGATTGTGAAGACTACCCTCTGCATGTTTCTCCACAGTTCCGCTTTCTAGAAGATGTCATGCTCTTTTTGGCACAACTATACTGGCAGAAAATGACGGGGTTCGGCAAAGTATAGCCCCAGTGGTACTCGAGGATACTTCACAACGAAAGTAAAATTATCTGACAAGATGGGAATCTAACTTACAAACAAGAAGAATAGGTCCTATTTAAAAAAAATTAACGAAAGAGTTGTCACATTGAGCTGTAACGTGTCATTCGTGGAATGAGACGTTCCATGTCCTCAATATTGGCACAGCTCAGAGATGAAAACCGTCAACTGTGAAAACGTCAGCTTTGTAACAATGTATTTCTGTGCTTCTGAGTATGTTAGCCCAGTGTGGTATAAATCGGTACGTGCCGACAAAAAGGACCTCTCCCTACATGAGAGCAGTGGGCTGACAACTGGCTGCCTACAAATGACACCAGCTGACAGACTCTGCTGCCCAGCTGCCATCTGTGCCAGTCAGGCAGGAGGCTGCATACAGACGGCTATTTCGCCACAGTTAAACTAGATCCACTGCAGACTTAGAGGAATGAGCCACTTTGCGAATACAGAGACAAGTGAAATCTGAGGAACACCACCAGAAGCGCTCACGACTGGCTCACAATAGAGATTGTGACGATAAGAGTAGAATAAATACTGGACGAACAGAGGCATTCGAACACTCACTCTTCTCAGGCTCCGTATGTAAATGGAACAGGAAGAAACCCTAATAACGGTGTACAGTGCGACATACCCTCTGCCACGCATCCCACGGTGGTTTCCACAGTCTCCGAACTGAATCAGAACTGATATTCCTGGATGCAGCTGGGGTTTTCTATATCTGACAAATGTGATTCAACATGAGACACTTACACAGACATACTTCTGTCATTGGTGTCTAGGGAAAACTTTACATTAGCAAAGCCCAGTGAAGTGGCCGGGCCTGACTCAGAGCCATATTTGTAAAGTGCTTAACCTTTTGGAGAGTTATTTCTTTTTAATTAATTACAATATAAGTAGTGCAAATCATGTGACTCTTCTTCTTCTTCTTCTTCTTCTTCTTTTTCTGATGATGATGACGAAGGTGGTGGTGATAATCATGATGATGATGATGATGATGATGATGATCAAATAATAATAATAATAATAATAATAATAATAATAATAATAATAATGTGTCCCACTTTCTGCAGAGACTGCACGGCACCATTCCACGGTAGGCTGCCGCGCGGTATGCGCGTCGGCACAGTGGGCAACAGAAGCCTTTGTTGCGTTGCTGGTAGCAGGAGTCGCACACCGTGTAGTGGGCGTGCCAGCGCGACGAGTGGCCGGCACCTGGCGTGCGTGACCCGCAGTCCGAGCATACACGGCAGCACTGTCGGGGGAGCAAAACGTTACACATTAAACACGAGTAAGAGTAGCAATTGACTCGGTACCTACTTGAGGTAACGGGCATAAAAAATTGCAAATTGTTCAGGACAAATTTTTGCAAATGCCAAATAAACAATAAAACTTAGCACAGAAAATTTACTCTTCCACAATTATTTCTAAAAATATAGCTCTCCTCCTTTCAGTAAGTACTCAAATTCTACTAACAACAGTACCGTGTGTCTGACCTCTCTTCACTCGCAAGGGCAATTCTGCAGGCATCTGACGACGCTTCCCCGCTGGCAGTTTTGCTATTTTGTCATTCACTCGACTGAGAAGTGTCGAGAAACCTCAATGGTCGAGCTGCCCACTAATTCAGGACACACTGCCGCTGTACGTTGGCGCACATGCCACTGAGGCCAGGTCCACAGTTCTCTTTGTTGAGTAATATTTTTGAGTGTTTCGGGTCACCCACCCCTAATTATGGACAATACTCTGAGCAGGGTGGCTACTCAATCTTTTTGGGGGGGGGGGGGGGGTGTAGTCCCTAAGAATTTGAGGTGACGGTGTTGGTGGGGAGGGGGGAAGCACAAACACAATTGCGACTTTTGTCTTTCATCTCGGCCATAAGGAATAGTTTAACTGCAGTTTTTAAACATCAACAATTTATATGGAATAATATTCACGTAATTAACACACTTTGAAATATTTAGTATTTTAAAACTTGCATTTTATAAAACTCAATAAAAATGAATTTTAATGCTGTGGTGAAAATGCAGATTTCGATGAGAAAACATAAATCCCTGAGACTTCCAGGTCTTCAAGAAAAATTGCCACGCCGTTTGAGTAATGTTAAAAGTAAAGCAGTCAACAATCCAAAGATTGTTTTCGACACCACAGTGCTTTACTAGGCAGAGACCTGTCGGAAGCAGTACACTGTTGCCTTCCACCGACCTCTGAACAAACTTATCGAGTCATTTATATGGGGGCTGACAGTTTAACGAGGATTCCGAAACGTGCTGCAACTTGGAATTTTACGCATCCACAAATACTACCAGAGGTGAAAGAAGTGATAGGTGACCGATAATTATCCTAATATTGTGTTATTTGCATTTATAATCTGGCACTCTGTCACACTTAAACCTTCACTTAATACTCTGCATCGGAGATCGAGCAATCTGGTGACTAGATTCATACTGTGCTGGAAATCGGTCTCCCACCATATCTTCCATATTTAAAATTATGTGATCAGTAAAAAAAAAAAAAGAACAAAACAACTTTGTCATGATTCTCAACAGAACCTGCAATTTACAAAAGATCAGCAAAGGTCTAGTACGTCCCTGCCCGTACTCTTTCATTATTGGGTCAACATCTCTACTCGATCGAAACCAGTGTAGTAAACAAGACGGTCCGAGCTACTGTCGACAAGAACTGGGCGATATACTGTAACGAAAATGTACGAACAATATCTTTAACTGGAGAGTACAAAACAAAAACTCTGCCAATGCCACCCACATAACGAGTGATGCCACACGTGAGGACATATTGACAAGTCGTCATCATTTACGAGGCACGTACGCACCTTGCACTTCCAACCGTACTTGGGGACGGTAGTAACGACGGGCCGCAGACAGGTCTGGTGGTAGCCCTTGTCGCAGGACTCGCAGACGATCATCTTGGACTCCTCCTCACCCGGCTGCCGGCACACCTGACAGACGCGACACCCCAGGCACTGCCAGCCGGCACGCACTCCGGGCAGCAGCGCCATCGACAGGCAGAGGCCGTGCCAGTGCTGTCCGCATGCCGTGCACATCACCAGGTTCGCGACGTCGCCCAGCCCGAAGCAGCTCACACACGCCCCCTCTCCGGACACTGCGGGCAGCCGGACGGGCGATTTCAACACTCGTCATAGCACACTCTGCCCTTCAACTACTTAAATTGTCAGTACCGGTAAGTTTGTACCGGAAAAGAGTACTGCAGCAGACTTACAGAGCAAGGGGACCTGATCCAAGTGGAGGCTGCAGACCACTGTGACGGACTTGCACTCCTGGAACGCACCGGATGCAGCACTGCAAGGGAAGTGGAGTGCCCGCCCGCAGTTGGCGACCCTACACACGACACTCGCCCCGAAGTGACCGCAGTGTGAACAGCGGCGGTTGGCCGCCTGCACCACGGCCGACGCCACGTTGCGGAACACCAGGTCCTCGGAGCGTGTCACACCTTGCGACCACAATGCGCACGCTTGGTGGACGTAAAAATGGCCTGTGGGAATGTGCACGTTATTAACTTTAGAGGTAACAGTTAACTGATTTTATAAAAAGCATTATTTCCTAAATTAACAATGTGTGTTGTCACAGGACATTCATATTTAAGAAGAAAGGAGTCAACAGCGGTGATGCAACGACTGTTAAGACAATGGAGACTAAAAGAGATTACCAATGAATGAGAACATTTGTCAATAAAACTGTGCCTGTACATTTTTCAGAATTACTGCAAACTCAAAAAGAACATACATTCATGTTAACTACTGTGGCAACGGAAATCAGAACAATGAAACGTAATGTCTGAGCAACACAAAGCACAAAGTAAATGGTGGTACAGGTTCTCTATGCATTGAAGTGAATGTGGACAGAAAAATGATATCAGCTGTCACGGTTACTTCACTGAGAAGTGTACTCAATTTTCAAGTCGCTGCATAGGAAAGAGATAAAATGTTTGATACATAGCACACAATTATAACATACACTTTTATTTCAGAGTGACGAACGAAGTAGCTTAACACTGCACAACAGCAGTTTTTCACCCTGTGAGAATACTGTACAAGAGAATTGCAGGTACAATATTAGATGTAATTGAAAAGAAAGAGAGAGAAATAAAAAGGTAATTTTGAATGCTAAATACTCAACACTAACACAAAAAAGTCAAACAGCACTCACCCGAGGCTTCAAAGATGGACGCCACATCCGGTTCGTCGAGGTACCCAACTACACTGAGTTCGTCCACTGGTTCAACGGAATTGGTGGGGCAAGGATTTCTGTGAACACAAACCGAGGCACACTCACTATACGAGAGCAAATTCTTAAGGATCCCAAAGCTTTTGTCCAATTCTGAGAACTATTACAATGTGTTTAACGATTAATACATCTGCACACTACATATTCACACAACAGGAAGGAACTTCACATCAACACAAACACAGGCTTTGTGAAGTAGTTCCTAACTTGGAATCACGACACACTTTTTCTGGTCTAGTTGTTTCTTAGCAATGTAGTTCATTAACGGCAGTTCAAATAAAGTAGAGGTTTACTCTGGTCTCAACAATCTGTCAAGAGTGGAGTACACCCCACATATAAATCATCTTGGCAATCTCAGTATCTGCAGAGCGTAGCATAAACATCCATACGAGTGTAACATTCAAACAGCCGCAACAACGGCATAAAATTCAGACGTTCGATGTATCTGATGCATTTGTAATTTCTTGTAAGAGCAACAAAGGAGTTATACCACTGAATCTGCCCCAATAGAAGTCAGCTGTTCTGATGGGAAAAAAATCAATGTAATTCCATTTACAATACTGATTCCTGTACCTAAGTGATTAATGAAGTTGTAAAAATATGGTTGTTTTTGTTTCATGAGCCCTAGGACATATCTCCCTAGTTGAAAAAGAAATTTCAAATATATTTAATGAATCAAAAGTAATTTGATTATTTGAAATGAAAAAGCAACATGTTTCACAATGTGAGAGTTCTTGTGCGTGTGGTGGGATGGGAGGGGGAGAGGGGCACACGCGCCTATCAGGGTGGACTGCACTCAACATTATATGCCATACTGCAGGGCATTAGACGTAGATCCACAAGTGAATCAGTGCAAAATGAGCTTTATCATACAACTCAACTAAAATGAGTGATGTTTGGGGAGCAGGGGATTAATTACGGAGGGAGAGTGAGCCTAAAGTACAGTGTATCTGCCTAAATGGTTGTATGTCAAATATGTATGTTTAAATGGCAACATGACACAGTGGTTATGAAGAGAGGAAGAGATTTGCATAGGACAGACTAGCATATAGAGCTGTATCAAACCACCCTTCAGACTGAACACCTACTACTCCAACTACTACTACTGCTACTACAAGGGTTATTTCCTACTTTTGTGAAGACTGAGTGCCAGAGCCAAATTCTGCTCGAGTAGAACTAATTTTTTAATCTTCCTGCTAATGTCCTGTTGAGTTTGTTGCCCTGCTATAGACAGCATCAGCAAGGAAATCTTCCAAACAGTTTTTGACACCCAGGTGCATAAAAATCAGAGGTTTGTCACTGAATTCCTCACTGCTTAACAAACAGTCATGAGTAACACGGGACAGGGAGTACAGTGTTCTAGTAGTGACAAAAAGGAAATGCACGATAAACCAGACTGCAGTCGATTCCGCTCCCTAAGAATGGCTGCCATTTCGGCCAACTCGTCAGTGATGACCGACAAATTGTGTACACAGCTTAATGTCACTTGTAATGTCTCAGATGAGACGTTATGCAAGCTTAGTTACTGGAAACTGTGTGCTAGATGAATCCTGCAGATGCTTACGAGAGGCCAACGAACTCGTCAAATGAAAATTTGTCACGACCTGCCAGCCCGATATAATGTTGAAGAAGCTACATTCTGAACAATGTCACCAGAGATGAGATGTGCTGTCATCACTACGAGCTAGAATCTTAAAGTGTGTCCACAGTTTGGTCAGCTGCTATTTCTCCGACAAAGAAAAAGTTCTAAACATAGTCATCTGCTGGCAAAGTAATGTTTACAATCTTCTGGGACACGCAGGGGCGTTTCTTTCAGATGTCTTAGAGCCTACGGGAAGTGTCAACACAGAACACTGGAGGACTACAATGACTAGTTCAAATTTTCAGCATCATGCCAGAGAATAAGACAAACTTCAAATTGTAACGTGACATTGCTGGGGCCAGTGCCACTTTTGCAAGCACGGAACTTGTCAGATTTGGCCGGGCTAACCTACTACATCCACTGTTCAGTACCAATTTAGCAGCTTCCGACTTCCATCACACTGAGCTGACAAATGACAAACTGTGTAGTGAACAGTTATGTTAGACCGAGATGCTGTTGTCGAAGCTGTAAAACAGTGGCTAGCTTCTGTCAGTTCAAATTTTTTCACGTGTGGTACACGGGCTGTTGTCATTGTCAGATAAAGTGTATAAGGAACGGTGGTGCCTTAGCTGGGAAACTTATGACACGTAGCTGGATCTCATTCTGCTGAACCCATTATTCTGCTTTCCCTATCTCTCAAAGCGTCTACGTAAATAAATGGGAAATACCTGTTTCGGAATAAAACCCAACTCCCGTACAAATACTACCCTACAAACTGGCAGTAACATTCCTACACACTCCAGACTCTGGGAATACGAGATCGGCAGACTCACTTGCACTTGGCCATGCTCTTCTGGCGCCGTACAGTCACCGCAAGGCCTCCAAATGCCGGAGCGTGGCCATTCCCGCGGCTAGGGCTGCTGCCGATGACGGAGTCAGCGTCGCCCGCCAGCGACAGGCCGCCTTCGGCGCCAGCATCGCTTCGCTCCTTCAACAGCGCAGCCAGCTCCTCGGGGGAGTACGTCAGCTGCAGCAGGTCCCCCTGTCCCAGCTGGCTGCGCTCGCCCAGGTTGCACAGCGCGCACACCTTGCCCGGCCTGCAACGGTAGTCAGTGAGAGAGACTGTCTTTCCTAATACTGCCGATCGTGACGACGTGCAGGCAGGAGTCTGAACAGAACGTCAGCACGGCCTGTAATGGCGGGAGGTACAATAATATAGTTCGTAACGATTAAAATGCTCTCCACTGAAGTAGGTACACCGAGTTCACGTCACCTACTTACAGCATTCCAAACAGGTGACATTAAAGTGAATATCAGATATCATCATTTTTTTGTCTAGAGTACAAAGGATCACTTTCCAAATGCAAATTCTTGACTATCCCTTAGAGAAAAGACTATTTCACTGTATAAAACTATTTCTCACTTCGACACATGGAAAACCTAGAAATAGTCCAAGAAAAAAATAATTGGTTGCTCAACCATCTCAGAAAAATTTGATATTTGCTGGGTGAATTCTCTAATGTTTGATGAGCTCAAAACATTTTTTACAAATTTTATATTGTTTATCATTTAGAACAGCAGAATTTTTGTTTCAGGCCACAAGCAGTTTTTTGCATTTACAAGCATCTGCAGTTTTTTTTCCCCCCTTCAGTAACAAGTTGCCCCAGACCTTTCAAATAAGAGCAATTTAGTCCAGCTTGCACTGCACTATAGACTGAAACCATTATCACCTAGATGGATGCATTCCTTAATTTATTTTTAATGGCTCAAAGTTACTGGTTACAATTTTTTTATTAAAACTGAACAGTATTATTCCAAAGGAGTAATTTCTCAGCCTTACTATTTTTTGTGCTATTACACTACACAGTATAGTTACTTTTTATATTGTATCAATGACGAGAAGCTTGTATTTAAAAAATAGACCATGTTAAAAAACTGTTTTTGAATGTTTCCATTCTTTGGCCTGTGATATCTTTGTTAGAGTACCAAGCAAAAATCTGAAAATTACACAATTAATAGACCTTCATAGTATCAAACATCAGTATAGATTTCAACTTAGAGAATCAATAGGAAATAAAAACAAATTACAAATACGAGTAAAAAATATGTTTCTTAGTATCTACATCTGTACTCAACAAACCATCATGAGATTTGATGGCAGTGGGTATATCTCATTCTACCGGTTATTTTGGTCTCTTCCTATTCCATTCAATACCTAGACTAAAGAAATAAACTATTTCAGTTAATTAATTTAAACACACACAAAGAACATGTGAAATTAAAAGTAATGAATGATTGATTGTTGAAACAATCCCCTGCAGAATGTTCCAATGGGCTAGCAGATAGTATCTGCAATTCTGTACAGGCTCCCAGACAAGCCCATGCAAGTCTGTGTTGTGTTCCCCCTTCCAACAACATCTGTTCACTCATACTGAGTTAACAACGGGCTTTCGAAGTGCGCAGTTTAACAATGGAATATCTGTCTTCTATTGGGGTTCTTATTAATGAATCTTGCCGTCAAAGTGTGTATGGATTGTTTCCTAAAGACATTACTTTAATTGAAGATGACAGCAAAGAAGAAAAAGGATTGTTTTACTAATGGGTTGGCTCAGAGGTTAACTCAACTTGCAAGTACTGTGAAATTAAATGCTTAAAAAATTTTATCACCTTTTGGGCAATCTTGCTTGGGTTCTTTTAAAAAGCATAGGACACCCATAACGAATGGTCTGAGAAGAATAGCGTTTAACCATTATTTTAAAAATAAAAATTCTTTTTACCAGGAAGGTCATTGTGTCCAACATGTTATTCTAAGACATTTGTCATTAACAAAGAAAGAGAGCACGATAGCTCAGATAAGGAATTTCGTGACTCATCAGAAACTATTAAAAAAATGTGGATTTATCTTGTGAAATCCTATGTTTATCACCTGCTACTAGAATTAGAAAATTGCGTGAAGAAAAAATACCTTTTGCACTGAATGCCTAATTGAGAAAATGGTACACTGCTGTTGAAAAGAAGTTTGAAGTTTCATTTTGAAGGAAAAGTTGCACTGAACCAGATGAGACTTCTAGAACTCCTCCGACCGAATATGATGATTTGACTGAAAAGCTAAAAACTAAATGTTGTATTTCAAACAAAGAGGATAAAGTTAAGATTATCCGTTTACTACCAAATCCTTAAGAGTCGAGAAAGGTTATTGATGAATTTAATGTGTCAGAACATTTGGTTAAATTCACAAGACAGCAAAAGAGAAAACGCATCTAATTTCATAGATAAAAACACGACTGAAAGGATTATTAGTTTTTATGAAGATGACAATAACAGCCATTTGATGCCTGGTAAAAAGATTGTGTTTCTGTGAAAGAAAATGGTACACAGATTCACAAACAAAATAGATTAATACTATGTAAAAATAGATTAATACTGTGTAATTTAAATTAACTATTCACTGAATCCAAAAAAGAAAATATTGACATTAAAATTAAAAAGTTGGAATTTTGCAAGTAGAGACTGATACGGTGTATTATTGGAGGGGCACCTGGCATCCATAATGACCACCAGAATGTAAAGTTGGGGATAGATGGGGCCAATCTTAGAGCTGACTGTAAAGACCTTTTGGAAGTTCTGGTTTGCAATATTGACAGTTACAATAGCAAGATCATGGGAAAATGTCAAGATTGTCCAGGCAAACAAGTTTTACTTGACATGCTTGAAGAATCAGGAAGAGGTGATTTGATACTTGACAATACAGAACACAAACTATGGCTGACACAAGACAGAATGAGAAAGGTGACAATTACAAAACCGTGAGAAGAGTTTTTGGAGTGTTGGTGGATAGCTTTGAAAACCTGAAAATGTATCATTTCATTGCCAACACTTGGGGTAAATTTCTGAAAGAAAAAAAGAGAAAACTTGGGTAACTGACGAATGCTTAGTTCTTGCCAACTTTTCTTTGTGTCAGAAGTGACTACCTTGAACACAGCGCTGCAGCAGTGCACACTTTTCAACTATAATTAACAAACCAAATGAAGCAGCACCACCTTTCCATAAACAAACTGATCATCTACTCTGATGACGCTGCAAGCTAATATTTAAAAAAAAAAAAAAAAAAACATTATTATTAACATCAACTTTCACAAAGATGACGACAGACTTGATGCAGAATGGTCCTTTTTTGCACCACGCCACATGAAGAATGCATGCAATGGTGACGTGGATACACCAAAGCAAACTGTCACGACAGCTAGTCTGCAGCGACCCTATGAGAATCAAATCTTGACACCTCAAGACAATTCTGAGAAGAAAAGGTGAATGGGATTACCAATGTTTCTGTAAAATGTGACAAAATATAAGAACTCTATGTGGATGTCTCAGAGGAAAGGTTGGACACTTGTCAGTAGATAAGAGGCACCGAAAGTTTTCGTTGTTTTGAACGTCAGTCACACAACTTGTGCAAGTGGAAGTTCAAATCAACATCTCCTGACAGTGAACTACATCAATGTGGAAAACCTGCACCACTGATACTTCACACAGCAGCTTTTGTTTATGGCGAACAGTGACAGATTGCCGAAGTTGATAATATTGATTGTAAAAACAGAGATGTTACATTTACCCCCCCCCCCCCCCCCCCCCCCAAAGGACCGAAGACTTTGGTTAAAAAACTTGAAATCTTGAAGTCTAAATGCCTGTTAAAAATGTGCTGAAGAAGCTATCTCCCCTGGAATTTACAACTGTGACTGGGCAAACTCTTAACCTAATGCCCAAACTGAGTGAAGATATTTAACAAACAAAGCAGTAAAAACAAATGCAGTGAGAACAAGATAACATAATCAGTTGTCTCTCTCTCTCTCTCTCGCTCTCTCTCTCTTTTTTTTTTTTTCCAAAAGTGATCATACATATCCTTAAATTACGTAGAAACTGATACACTTTACCCATTAGTCCAGATATTTTCACTCGCATTGTTTTTTTTCCATGAATTCCCTTTGAATCTCAAAGTTGAAATTTATAATGAACTCTGAAATCATAAAGGTCAATTAAGGGTAATTTTCAGATTTTTATCTAATCCCCTAACAAAGATATTGTAGGCTAAAGAATGAAAACATCCAAAAATCCATTTTTTAAGTGTATTTTTTTAAGTGTATGCTTCTCACCATTCATACTCTAAATACCTATACTTTGTAGTGTAACAGCACAAAAATATTAACATTAAGAAATTATTCCTTCTTTGGAAAAATACTGCTCAATATTTGAGTTTTTTATTGGCAATCATTAACTCTGAGCCATTACAAATATATTAAGAAATACATTCAACTATTCCAGTGTGTGCTGAACTAAATGCTTCTTATTTGAAAGGTCTGGGGCAACCCATTACAGAATAATTTAAAAAACTGCAGATGCAGAATAATTTAAAAAACTGCAGATACTTGTAAATATGAAAGAATGCTTGCAGCCTGAAACAAAAATGACTGCTGTTTCTAAACGATAACCAAAAATTTTTTGAGTTCACCAAACATGATGGAATTCACCCGGCAAACATCAATTTTTTCTGAGATGGTTAAGCAACCAGTGCTGGACCACTTGGTATGGATTGACCCAAAAGTGCACTCATGTATGTAAGACAGAAAAATAAGTAGTCACCCACTAATTTCTTTGCTGTTGGAACCAGTAGAAACTTCCAGTGAGAATGTTGTGACAAAAATAATGAAACTAATCACAGAAAATGACAGTGTGAAGAAGACACGTTAAGTTGCAGACAGGCACAACTAAAAAACACTTACATAAAGCTTTCAGTCACAATCTTCATCAGTAGAAGAGAGAGGACACCACTGATACACACAAGCAAGTACACTTCACGCACACGTGGCCACCGGCTCCAGTATCTCGGGCCAGAAGGCAGCTATCACATGGGATGCAAGCAGCAGTCTGGAGGGGACGGGGAAGGGATAGCAGTGTACGGGTGGGGAGGCAGACGGGTGCTGTCTAGTAAAGTGGGCAGGGGCTAGAACGTCAACAGGCACAGCGTTAGGAGGTCTGGAGGGGGGGGGGGAGGGGGGGGGGGAAGAGAGGGGCAGCAAATAAACAGGGTTTTTCTATTCCTTTTAGCCTCACCTCCACACCCCACAATCTCCGACACTGCATCTGTCAGCAATTTGGGCCCTGCACACTCCACCAAACAGCATTCATCTCTCTCCCCACCAGCACACTACCATCCCTTCCCCTTCCCCGAGTCCTCCAGATGGCTGCTCACATCCCGCGTGAGAGTTGCCGTCCGGCCCGAGACGCTAGAGTCGGCGATCACGTGTGCATGAGATACGCTCGCTCGTTTATACGTATGCCGTATCTCTCTCTCTGTTACTGATAAAGGCTAAAGCCGAAAGCTTCGTGTAAGTGTCTTTTAATTCTGCTCGTTTGCAACTTGACGTGTCTTCTTTACGGTGAGTAGTAATCCGTCTTTTCCTACACTGATATTCCTACCTGGAGTTTCCACTGTTTGAAACTATTTTCGGTAACGTACAAGAGAAATAGGAATCTTCTGACCGTGTCGCAGGCTGGCAGTAAGACCTGCAGAGCTACATACCACTGCTCAGGGAAGTAGGGTGGCTCCTCGGGCAGTAGAGCCTTCTCCGTCTCGGCTCCGGCCCCGTCTCCGTCTCCTGCCGGGCTCGGCTGCTCGGGGTCGCCTTCTCTGCTGGGAGATTCCTTCGTCAGACTGAAAAAAAAAAAAAGGAAATGCGAGAGCTTCAGCCACTTTGAAACACCTAGACTTATTTTCAACAATTAGTCTGCTGGCACTCCACTCTGCTACATACGTTTACAACTGTTTCGCCTGGCATCGGTATTTTACTGTTCTGCAACATTCTCGTACTTTGCGATACAAACTAATACGAAAAGCAACTATCGGCCTACAACGAATACAAGTATGTCACAATATTAATAATCTGTATTGTACGTAATAATCACATATCAAATTTTCTTCTTCAGTATTCATACTCATTCACGGCTGCCAATGTAAAAGCAGTAGGTAACATACCTCACAGCTGTGTGTCCTTCATTGCACTACAACTACAGTCAATTACAATTACTCGATAGCTGACATTTGTCACTCACCACATCGGCTGCCGGCTATCATTTAGTTATATGTTACACACAAACGTGGCGGGCCACTTGACAGGTGCTGTTAATGTGTAGCAGAAAGTATTATCGGAAGCAGTTGCCACGAAGTATGTCAGAAATGCGACACGCTATCTCGACAGCCGATTTAAATGACCAGTGACCGAATTGCAGCAGATGACGCATATTTTGGCCCCAAATTTAAACTCGTGTCCTAACCTTACCACGACCTCGTGATGTGCAATGTATCCGAAAAATAGCTGTTAACAATGAGTGGTACAACTGAAATTACAATCAGTTTGTTCGTGGTGATTAAAGCTAACCACTATGAACAAACTCGAGATATAAAAATTTCAGTTTCAGCATAAAACCAAATTGTAATTTCTCACTGTCATTCGTCGGTGACTCGAAACTGTCCTCACACTGACTACACGAACTGCCACTCGACCGACCAAAGGGCAGTCCTGCTCGGCACTCAGCTGTAGATTATAATTGAAACAGGCAGGTTCCAAACAAAAAAGAAACCAGAGGAAGAAAAATAAGTGCAAATAAAAAGGTCACTACGACAAAAAAGATGTGGTATAAAAATTACATTTAAATCACTTAACTGAATAAAAATAATAATGAAAGACTTCTGACCGAATTTAGAAAGAAGAAAAATTTAACAGTATTTCACGAGATTTGAAACTACAACCTTCTAAAACAACAAGTTATTGCGCCGATCACTGTGCTACAGTACTACGCTACGTGAAGCTGTTCCATTTACAACTCTGGCACCCCTGTAGCAATGGTGAATTGCAGCCATCAAAACACTGTCTTCACATAATGTCTAGCGATATTTAAATAATGTAAGCCGATCTATGCGATTATAAGAACTGTATACTCGATGCTGAGTCATGTCTAGTGTGGAAGTATCCTGTGGCGTTCGGTTA
Source organism: Schistocerca gregaria (assembly GCF_023897955.1). Lineage (NCBI taxonomy): Eukaryota > Metazoa > Arthropoda > Insecta > Orthoptera > Acrididae > Schistocerca > Schistocerca gregaria. Next base: position 219,534,140 of record NC_064929.1, read on the forward strand.
GGGCTGTGTATGAAACACGTGTCTATTGTTAGCATCGACATTTGTTTGTGCGAGGGCACTTGTGCACACACCTGTGTGTGTGTGTGTGTGTGTGTGTGTGTGTGTGTGTGTGTGTGTGTGTGTGTGTGTCTCTCTCTCTCTTTCTCACACACAGGCTTCTACAGATGCACCAATCAAATATTGTGGTTTTTGACAATATCTGATATTTCACCCTACTACTGTTTCTGTGACTGGTCCCCAGAGGAAGTCGTAAGTGCCGTAACATGATATATTTGGCTTAAAATAAAAGACAGGTCCACAAGCTCACATGGTGTCCAGCATAAATACCAGTAATATTTTCCACTTAAATTACAAGCAGTTGGTAATAACTGTGAATAGACTAGAAACTTTATTTGCCACTTCGCAAATATAGACTCCGTATCGACAAATCCTAAGGAGTGAGGAGACAAAAGTTTCAAAAATTCTCGGGGTATTCTCGTCGTTACTGCAAAATGCTGCACGAATTAGATATCAATCGATAATATGTTCTTGTGTCGCTTCCTATTTTTAACATTCATATTAATATTATCCTACAATTTTATTAAGATACTATTTTCAAAGAAATAGCATTTTCAAGTTAATTTACAAATGACTGAGAAAACACTATGTGCAACATACCAACCATTTACTATACACTAATCAAGACCTCAGCCATTTCTTCAGGGTGTATACATGGACAAGGAAAAAAAATTCCCGGATTTTTCCCGATTAAAAATACACTTTTTCCGTGTTATTAAGTGACGGTATATTTACCCTCGGAACAGTAAAACTTATCAATCCTTGAACAGTTATGTTTTTATACACAGGCTTAGAATTTCCCGGCACTTTAGAAAACGAAACTCAGGGAAGAAAACAGCTTTTGGAAAGATTTTTGATGTGCAGTAACACGTACGCTGCATATTTTCGTATTACGAATATGTAAATTCGAATTCCACCACCCAACCAACACCACACGTTACTTTCCAAACCACTGTAATCTAGATTGCGATGCGCTTTTGTAAGCCAGTCGTAGCTCGTGTCACGTGATCCTGCCAGCCGATGACGGCGCATATTCGGATCACAGGATATGTGATGTAGTCAGCTAATAGCTACACCGCTGTTAAGTTGCGTGGATACACGAACAGGTAAAGTTAATGTTTTAAATTAATATACATAATGGTACTACAAGAAAAGAAAAGCTTACATATATAACATTGGTCTCTAAGGTTAATAAGCTGCAGGAGACGCTAAGCTTTCAAACTTTAAGATATAGTGGAAATTTACTTTGAAAGTAACGCTTTTCAAACCACCGTTCACAATATTTTCCCGCGACCTGTTAGAAATAGGTTTGTTTCAGTAGTCGTCAGAGAGCGCTAGATAACAGGTGCCACGGCACTTTGGCAGCTGCTATGAGGCAGGAAGCCCATATGTTCATACATGTAAAACATCAGATCTTACATTACGTCATAAAAGGAAAAAAGACATCAGGGACTACTCCAAGAGCATCGGAATTTCGTAAAGCATACTAAAATGGCGCATTTAAATTGCATACTTAAATAGCACACTCGTATGTCCTTATTCCCAATGAAGTAGGCCTCAACCTGATATTAAGCTTTTCAGTTGTCTTTTGGGACGTAAATTTTCTTGGTGTACCAGTACTGTATTAACTCATTTTTGATTCTTTATTATGGCATAATGCCATACGTGCTAGAAGAGCAAAATGTGCACTTGAAATGCAGCAAACAGTTGAAATTAGCCAATAGTGTGGAACTAAACACTTTGTTTCAAACACACTGACTGCCTCAGCATAAAAGATTAATAGAAACCAAATTTCCTTAGCAAACCAACAAAAATAACTTCGTTGTTCTACAAGGCAATTAATGCATGGCTGTCAGAAAAGGGGAAATAAAATAAAATCTAAATCTAATAACATATATACGCCTTCTGTAATTTTGTGAATGTATTTTAATTAACTTGATGGCTCCCGGCCACAGAAATCCATTTTGTTTTCATTTGACGTGAGACCAGTAAACAAAGTGGAAACAGCAAAATCACTAAATGCAAACACGGGTCACGTGGAGACTACACACTTCCCCACTCTGACTCAGACTGTGATATTTCCAAACCGGGACAATACTAAGATAGTGGCACTTCCACCCCCAGCTTCCTTCCCTTGAGCATTTGAGATACGGAGTCAAAAATTTGAAAAAGTCGAAGTTACAAAAATATCTTCATTTCGTAGCGCACATCTTTCTGAAGAGTCTGATACATAAAACATAAGTGTTCGAGGAAATGTAAGACATGTTATTGGGTCTTAAGTGTGCCAGAGTGCAGTGCAACCCCGCTTCACACAGCATTCTCCTATCACAAGTCACTGTATTTCACTCCGTGGAACTGAAATGTGTATATTTTGGACTGGATGCCATCAAACTATATTCAGGATAGTAGAAATTAAAATGTCCTGTGGTGCCCCTCCTGCTCCCAGTCACCCGGTCCGACATCCCACCCATCTTTTTTCTAAAAAAAATTGCAATCAAACAACAATTCTTCAGAATATTTGCACTCTTTATTGCCTGTTAGCTAATAACTTCCTGTTTTGGGTGACATAAAATTAAATATAGGGTACATACAATGAGTAAAGACAAGAGACAAGCAATACAGCATACATTTCTTCAATCCTTAGCTCCTAACATTGTTTTCTCTCTAATCTTGCTACAGCTTTACACGGCGTGCTTTCCTTTCTGTGAAAGAATCTATTACCTCATCAAAGTTCGTCTCAAACGTTTTGCAACACGAAAAATTGAAAAGTCGTTATCTAATACTGAAAAAGCTGTTAATACAAATAATACCCAAGACTGGTATGGTTTCGCATTCTGATTATGTCTATTTTGTCACTGTCTGCTATATAAAACAAAATAGGCCTTTCTAATATTGTAGTAATTTTGTAACACACACCAAATAAACGAGACTGTTTAGGCACAAATGGTCATTCTTATAACATGACAGAACATAACTCACGAAATAACCGATATGAAATGCCTATAAGGCCTACTACAAGCAAAAAGCTTTATGTTAGGAAATAGCTTCACATTTCATTCACACATACATACCAGTATCTCAAGCATGAGGTCGAAAAGTAATATTACGAAATTTTTATATAAATCTGGAATCATCTTACTCTTCCATAATTTGTGTGATGTCGCAGTTTCTTCTCCTTCCTCTTTCTAACAATCAATCTTGTCATCCTCAATTCTGTAGCTAGTATTGCCATTGTCAAACTTTGTTCACTAACCTGCCAGAATCACAGGTTTGGTTATCCCACAATTATTCTCTGGTTAGGCGTTGTTACTTGTTTGTACAACACGTTTTCCGCATTACTTCCAGAATAGAACTTAGGCGGCTGCTAGCAGGGGACTGTACAACTGGTCCTTACTAGTGTAGCAATCTGGTCTAAAATTTCATCTTCTTGGATATACCGAGAAGATAATACATAAATCTTTCTGACCTCTTATTCCTGTTAGTCATTTATTTCCACTCTGGTAGTCTGAATCTACTGATTTCCCTAGTAATTATAGCAACGTTGATCATTCGCAAATCCAAACAACAGCAGAATCAGACAACGATTGGCGTTCACTCGTTCGTGTTTACTCCGCTCAGCTTGTATAGCCGGTCCCCTTTTGCCAACAGGAAAGTTTATTTCTAGATGCGGCGAGGATTCCCCCTGACAGAGACATCGCGTACGCATGCATGCATTCAAAAATCAACTTATGATTTATTTATTTTTTTTATTTTTTTTCCTCCTCTATGGGACCAAACTGCTGATGACCTCAGTCCCTAGGCTTACACACTAGTTAATCTAACTTAAACTAAGGACATCTAACTTAAACTAACTTAGGCTAAGGACAACACATACACCATCCACGCCGGAGGGAAGATTCGAACCTCCGAGGGAGGGAACCGCGCGAACTGTGACAAGTCAGCTCAGACCGCACAGCTACATTCATTCAGAAATCAACTTACAGAGTGTATTTAAAAACCAACAGTGATGTGCATCAAAATCATATGAGTAATCGATAGACCAGCGTGCACTGGATGCTAGGCTCTTTCTGAAGCAAGATTTTTTCCTCCTCCAGAATATGAATTTGGCGCCTCCCGCCCTCCACCCGTCATAGATCCGGGCCCGCCACCGCGCGGCAGTAAAATTTTTCCCGGTTGCATCTAGCTGCTCGCTGCGACTGCTTTCACAGCCAACAGTCACATTTTTGCAGCCAGAAATGGGAGAAGGTACTACTCATACGCCACTGCGGATGCACACGAGCCAGCTCATAACTGCTAAAACACATCTAATCTAAACAGTTGTGACATCACGCTCATCGGAGGCAATTTGTTGTTATGAAGCACTGCACAGTCTTCATAAAGCCTTGGACACACTTTGCTGTTGGCAAACCCTTGTATGAGCACTGTGTTTAATTGCTGTATATGGCACATTTCCTTTGCAATTTATGGTTTATTTTTGTTTTGTTTTCTCGTTCACATTATATTGTTGCAGTATTATTCTGCAGTAGCGGGATACAGCAATTTGCTTTGTTAGAGTATCGATTCTTAGCAGTCAAAATTACAAAAACTTCTTTGAAAACTAAAACAACAAAAAATTCCTGGAATTCTAAAAAATTTCCAGGATTTTCCCGATTTTTTCACGGATGAAAAAATTTCCAGGATTTTCCAGATTTTTTCAAAGATGAAAAAATTTCCAGGATTTTCCCCGATCTCCCAGCTGTCCCGGGTTGTATACATCCTGTTCTTAGCAGCAATTTATTTCAAAACAGTAACTTCCAGGGTGTTGGCACCAACATACTGTTTCTGGAATACAGAAGACCTTTACCTGGTTCAATCCTGTTGGTTCTAAGTTTCCTTGGAAAATTTCCAATGAGCTGTAATACATTCACACACTCTGTAATGTTAGAAATGATTATGCTAACACCAATGTCTTTCCCACCTGAGCAACATCAGGTGAACATTTATAAATTTTTATTTTATATATTTAGATTGACTTAATTTCAACATATGCACACAATGTTTGTCTTCTGTTCCACGAGGAGTTTAAGACACAATGACAACGTGGGCTGTACTACTCTGTCGATGCACAGTTTTACAGTGCCAGTTGATGACATACGGATAGTGACCCCAAGAAAATGGACTTCACACTGTCCAGAGCCTCACTGTGCTTCATTACAATAATTAAAAGTAACTGAAATAAAAAAGCTTTGGCTTTGAGCCTACAATTGATGTAATGGAAATGTTTAATCCCCATTAAGAACTGACAATCATAGACACAGTCCATTCAAATTAAATATATTTGTATTGTATACTGTCAGAGTGCAATCAAGTGACATACAGTATAACCCAGCTTCTGCGTTCCCGGAATTAACGTGTTCCCACCGTTAATGACTTTTTTTCGGTGCTGTCAAATTTCCTATGCCCACAAAATTAATTTGCACCTGATTTTCCATCAACATATTTATAATATTCCTGCGATTTACACATTAACACAAAATGTTTGCGAAGAAAATATGATGCTGGCATAATGTTGGCCATCCATTAGTGCTAACAGATATTAGGTGGTTAAGTTTCTTGACACCATGGCACTCTATTTAGTAGATCTGAACGGGTAAACAAGTAAAAGTTGTAACAAATCGTGCCGTATCTCCCGCTGCTGCCCAGCTCTATGTGGCGTATTGGATGATGGGAGTATATAACTAGGTTCGTTCGAATGAAGATATCGTGACTGATCACAACCCTTTCCAAACTGTCTCTACTGCACAAATGCAGTTTCGTGATTGTTGTAATCGTTGTGACACCTTTGTCGAACCGCATTTAGTGTGTGGCCGTGTGGAGCACTTGTTGACACCTTCATTCACTTTGCATTGCTCAAATAATTTTAGTGTAAACATAACGCCAGTAATGTATTGTACTCGTGCTGAGCAAAACTGTTTCAAGAATTTATTCTCGTTGTCAAGTGCAGTGTTTACGTATTTATTTTTTGCAATGTTACACAAACAACCAATGTGACTGATAGTTTGCACATGTGTGTGGTTTTCTACATAACTGATGAGGCACAGTACCCGATAACCTCAAAAAGACGCAGAATAACACTTGTTCAAACACCATACAGAAGACTTTAAATATTTGCACTTGACAATGAGAAAAAATTCTCAAAAGGCATCGTGCTAAGCATGAAAAAATACGTAACTAGTGCAGTATTTCATTATTTAAATAATGAATGACTGCTGCAGGCTTTCCAAAAACATTGATCGTGACGTTTGAAACTAAGTCAAATGTTTCCGCTTCCCAGACAGTTATCAATTCCAGTTACATCAGCAGTTTTTATTAGCTAACAGACCTTTATTAGATAATAAAAAAGTCACTGACAAGTCTTTTGATGCATGTTATGTACATACATCTAAAGTGAAAGGGGATATCCTATATGTAACTTTTACAAATTAAAAAACATTATTTGCCACATTTTACATTTTCCCGCATTTTACACTACTTTTTTTTGAAGTCGCGTGACACGTATAAAAGCAGGGTTTCACTGTATTAAACATTCAATTAGCTACGAAGTGAGAAGAATCATCTGAAACAAATATGGAGGAATTCAGTGTTTTTATTTCATGTACGTTAAATAGTTTATACCGCTCAACCAAAAGTTGTTGGAACTTAAATCAAAGCGAGAATATAAAATATATTGACTAAAAATAATACCGATCAACATAGACTACTTTTAAGTACACTATTGGCTCATTATAGTCATTCTTGATATTAAACCACAAAATATTGTTTTACAAGCGCAAATAATAACTTGTAAACTGGTGTCATGTTCTGTGCTTAAGAACTGAGAGAAAAAGCTGCATTTTTTTAAAAAAAAGAAAAGAATAAGTTAATAAAAAATAAAAATTTAGATGTGTGTTTTTCATAAAGTTTCCTAAAAAGTCAGATGCCAATAAACTGACAGATACACACCAGCAAAAAGAGAAACAACTCGAGTCTCAGTATACGCTACCATCAGAATCTTACACCAACTGGCTCCGAGACAACCTGCACCATTCCCATAAGATCATATGTTGTGGTAACAGCGAATGCCCTGTTTGCAGGTGTCCTTCGGTTGTCGTAATGCAAAGTGTCGTGGACAACAGGCTCAGTGTCCACAGAGATTGAAACTCCAGCCTCCCCCAATGCTTATCGACCCACAACACGCAGCTGGACACAGTCCTATATCACAATCTCCTTTGACATATTTATATAATCAACTCTTTGTGATGCCAGTTGTTAGCAGTTCCAGGAGAGTATACGTGCAGAAAATGCATACACTATTAAACAAGCAAGTCATCAACTCATAAACAAAGAGTCATTACATGCATTAAAATTTCTTCATTTGTAAAACTAAATGACAAGTTCGAATATAATAGAGGGAAACATTCCATGTGTGTCTGTGTATGTGCGGATTGATATGTGTGTGTGTGGGGGAGAGGGGGGGGGGGGGGGTGGCGCGGGTGTATACCTGTCCTTTTTTCCCCCTAAGGTAAGCCTTTCCACTTCCGGGATTGGAATGACTCCTTACCCTCTCCCTTAAAACTCATATCCTTTTGTCCTTCCCCCTCCTTCCCTCTTTCCTGATGAAGCAACCGTCGGTTGCAAAAGCTCGAATTTTGTGTGTATGTTTGTGTATCTATCAACCTGCCAGCACTTTCGTGTGGTAAGTCACATCATCTTTGTTTTTAGATATAAATGACAGGTTCTCAAGAAATGTAATACTTAATGATGTATTGTTGCAATAATGTAATATATTAGCTCCCCTTCTCAATAATCCATAATAATTCTCCTAACCAGATGTATTTCTTTACACAAATTACATTTCACACTATAACCATTACACGAGCATTATGTGTGACAGCACGACAAGCTCGCGTTAGAGCGCAACTGTTCTGTGTGAGCAATGATGCACATAAAAAAGAAAAATAAAGCAGACTAAAAATTATGGTCTTGTACTTTAATTTAATCCATGTCTGGATGGGAACAATGCCGCAACTGTAATTTAACAATTTAAGAGGATATTTTGGCTCAATCACTCTTATAATGTTGATCACCTTAAAATCTAATCACATGAAAGCAAGTCAGATTCAGAAGAACGAGCTTCTTTCTTCAGACAGACACGATCACAAGAATACGAGTAAAAGCACCAGAACGTAAGTTTCTCCATGCTCAGTTGTCTTCCTCAGAAGTCACCGCGCCGCCACCAGTACAATTTGCGGCACAGTTCAGCCAGCAGCCGGCCTGCTGTGGGTTACCAGACTCGCTGCCACGACTTCCGGCAACCCGTCTTTCAGTATATCACGAGGAACGAGAACATCGTTCGACTCGACTTGACTACCCCAGGTTTAGATTAAACTGCAAGCCGGCAGCCCACCGACAATACACAAAACCGAGCAAACACTACCTGTAGCCCACCGTACCACTGTACGTAACTGCTGTGCAAAATTAGTATATTATCTGACGGACTGTCTTATTTGATGACTGCACCTATTTCGGAGCTACAATAAGTGACACTGTAGCCAGGGTTGCCGTTTACAGCACACTCGCGAAGCTACTGAAGAAATGGCTTTCCTTATTTGTAAATTGTTTGTTCAAATCAATTTCTTATTTGGTACTGTGCAGCAACGTATCAAGTTCTTCCAATAGATCACGAGAGAGGGAGGAAACTGAGTGTGCCAGTTACCGCCCCTGAAACCTTTTGTAACTTTTATGACAAGATATTCTTATTTTTGTGACTGTGTGTACCTGAAGATGGAAACCTGTTATTCTGAAAGGCGCAAGCTGTAATGTGACGAGATCACGAGGCGATTAACGTCAGAATAGCGACGGCTGCAGGCCAGTGCACGTACCTCTTCCACCTCTTGAGCTTGATGCCCAGGGAGCTGCGCCGACCCTGCCTCTGCGTCGCCCTCTCCTTGTAGGGCGGCCGGCCCCGGCCGCGCCGGATGTTCAGCGGCTTCCCAGTAAAGAACATCAGCCGAGACTCCTGCACCGGTGTCGCGGGGACGGAGCCCGAGGAAGCCGGAGACGCTCCTGGAAAAATTACGGAATGACACAACTCCGATTCCTACACTTTACTGCTAGCACCTGTACACGACACACTACATCTTGCCACTTTTGTACGTACGAATACAAGTGTGTATTTCAGGAACTGGTGAGGAATTACAGTGATTTCTTGGTAAAAGGGAACACAGGTGTTACTACACATCAGAAAGGTAAGTTATCGTGCAAAAAGCACTGGTGTTCTCATCTCTTGTGGTCCTAAGTGATCTTTATTATATGGAGGACATGCTAACACCATCCGTACTGCTCCAAAAAGAAAACTAGATTATAATATTAATTACCTAAAGTTTATGTTGCAGTGTGCAACTGAATAAATGAATTTTAATATGTTGTGTTATGTTAGGGTGTACACATGGACAAGGAAAAACAATTCCCGGATTTCTCCCAGTTACAAGAACATTTTCTCCCAAATGAAAATACATTTTTTTCCATGTTAAGAGGCAGTACATTTTTCCTTGGAACTGTAAACCTTATCAATTCTTTGAATGGTTAAGGTTTTATATAGGCGTATAGAATTTTCCGGCACTTTAGAAAACAAAACTCAGGAGGGGCGGGGGGGGGGGAGGGGGGGGGGGAGGGGGGGGGGGACGTTTTGGAAAGATTTTTGATGTGCAGCAATATGAACAGTGCATATTTTTGTATTACCAAACTATAAATTCAAATTCCACCAACCCCACACGTTACTTTCTGAAACATTGAAATCGAGGTTGCAATGCGCTTTCGTAGCCCAGTCGTAGGTAATGTCACGTGATCTTGCCAGCCGATGACAGCGAATATTCAGAGCGTAGGACAGCTGATGAAGTCAGCCAACAGCAAGATCACTGTTAAGTAGCGCAAACACACATACAGAAAAAGTTAATGGTTTAAATTAATATACATAGTGTTGCTACAAGAAAAGAAAAGCTTTAACATATAACATTTGTCTCTAATGTTAATAAGCTGCAAGAGAAGCTAGGCTTTCACATATAATGTTGATCTTCTCTGCGCATGTTGCATTTTAAGATACATCACACAAATGTGGCAGTAAAATTTTTAGTAACGACAGAAATGTGTGATCTTCTGAGCTCAAAATTCTTCTAAATGCCTCATCATCAAAGAGTATATTTTTAAATGAGAGTCCAACGCTTTGTAAATTAAGAAACTCATCATACGTTCTCACACATAGTTCAACTTGTGCAAAAGGAAATTTACTTTGAAAGTGAGAGTAATGCTTTTCAAACCACCATTCGCAATATTTTCCCGCGACCTGTAGAAATAGGTCCGTTTCAGCAGTTGCCAGAGAGCGCCAGATAACAGGTGTCAGCGCACTTGCACAGCTACGATGACGCAAGAAGTCCGCATGTTCATACGTGTAAAACATTAAATGATCTTATATTGTGTCATAAAAGAAGCAAGACACCAGAGGGTTCTCCAAGAGCATCGGAGTTTCGTGAACCATACTAAAATGCATAATTCGGCTTAAAGTGCACATGTGTATGTCCTGATTCCCAATGAAGTAGGCCTCGACCTGATATTAAGCTTTTCAGTGTGGTTTTCGAGATGTTAATTTTCTTGGAGTACCAGTCTCATGCTTGGTTCTTTATTACGGCATAATGCCATGTGTGCTAGCAGATGAAAATGTGCACTTGAAATGCAGCGAACACTTAGCCAATAGTGTGGAATAAAACACTTTGTTTCAAATACATTGACTGCCTCAGTGGAAAAGATTAATAAAAGCCAAATTTCTTTAGAAAACTTACAAAAATAAGTTCATTGTTCTGCAAGGCAATTAATGCTCGACTGTCAGAAAAATGGAAACAAAATAAAATATGAAACTAATAACATATTTTAGTCTTCCGTAATTATGAGACTGTATTTTAATTCACTTGATAGCTCCTGGCCACAGAAATCCGTTTTTTCATTTGACGAAGAGGAAACAGCAAAATCACTAAATGTAAACAAGACTAACATGGAGACTACGCACTTTCCCACTGTAACTTGGACTGCTCCGGGCATCAGCCCCGGATCTACAATAGTTCCAAATTGGTGAAATTCTACATAGTGCCCCCCCCCCCCCCCCCCCACCAGCCCCTCTTCTTTCCCTCGAGCATTTGAGACGGATGTAAAAAAAAAAATAAAAAAATCTATTTTTGTCAAATATGTTCATTTTGTAGCACACATGTTTTTGAAGAGTCTAATACATAAAACGTGTTCAAGGAAATTTAAGACATTTGGTTTTATGTGCGCCAAATTGCACTGCCATGCCTCTTCACACAGCATTCTTCTATCACATGTCACTGTATTTCGCTCTGTGGAATTGAAACGTGTATATTTTGTAATGGATGCCATCAAACTATATTCAGAACAGAGGAAACTAAATTGTCCTGTGGTGCCTCTACTGCTCCCAGTCAGACAATTTGACAGCCCCCCCCCCCCCCTCCAACTCTCCTCTCTCTTTTCTTCCTTTCCTTTGTTAAAAAAACACCACAACATGCAATTAATACTGAGTGAGATTATTTGTTATCTGGAAAACAAGAACTCTTAAGAAAATTTACACTCTTTATTGTCTATTAGCTAAGAGCTTGCTGTTTTGAGTGACATACAATTTAAATTCCTTCAATCCTTAGTTTTAATTTTTTTCTCTCTCTAATCTTGCTACAGCTTTACATGGCATGCTTTCCTTTCTGCAAAAAACTCTATACCTCACCAAAGTTCGTATAATGTTTTGCTACATGAAACTGAAATGTCGTCGTCTAATACTGAAAAAGTTGTTTATACAAACGTACCCAAGACTGGTATATAATTCACGAAGTACCAATATGAAATGCCTTAGGCATACTACATGCAAAAAGCTTTAAAGTTAGGAAATAGTTTCACATTTCATTCACACGCTCCAGTTTCAAGCAAGAGATTAAAATGTAGTGGTACAAAATTTTTATGTTAATTTGGATTTGTCATATTCTTCCATAATTGTGTGATGTCCCCATTTCTTCTCCTTCCTCATTCTAACAAGCAATCTTGTCATCAGTAATTCTGTAACTATTCCAGCCTCTGTCAAAACTTATTCGCTGGTTAACTTCACTAACCCTGCCTGAATCACCAGTTTAGTTATGCCGTGATTATTCTCGGTTAGGCAATGTTACGTGTTCATACAACATGTTTTCCAAGGCACTTCCAGAATAGAACATAAGCGGCTCCTAGCTGAAGACTGTACAACTGGCCCTTACTAGTGTAGTGATCAGACCAAAAATTTTCTGTCAAAATTTCATTCCCTTGGAGACACCGCGAAGATAATATGTAATATTTCTTACCTGTTACTGCTGTTAGTCGTTTATACGCACTCTGGTAGTCTGGATTTCGTTAGCAATTACAACAACACTGATCATTCACAAACCCGATCAACTACATAATCAGACAGTAACTGGCGTTCACACGTACGGCTTTACCCTGCTGAGCTCGTGTTGCCCCCTCCCCTTTTGCCTGTAGGGAAGTTTATTTCTAGATGCAATTACATATCACGTACAGTATCCACGCATTCAGAAATCAATTTAGAATGTGTTAAAAACGTTCAAAAACCAACAAGGATGAGTTTCAAAATCATATGAATTAATCGATAGACCAATGTGCGCGGGATGAAATTTGGCATCCCCTCCCACCCAGAATTGCAACTTAGCACTCTGTGTCAGATTCCTTCGTTTTGCCCCCCCCCCCCTCCCCCTCCACTCCCAGGAACAAAAGAGGGCATGAAAACAATACAGTGATGCTAGAAACAGAAGAGAATAAAACAAGAAAGTAGATCGCAGTGGCTGGACAACCACGAGAACAAAAAGGAGAAGCCAGTTGCTCTGCAACATACTAAATCCTCCACCCTAAAAACACTAGGGTGGATGACACAGAGGGACAAAGGACATGTGCTAAAACTTACATCAAATGATAAAACCTACCCTCACGAATAAAACGTAAAACTAAATCAGCCTATGAGGCATTGTCAGATAAAACTAGCGGCAACGAGTTCGGTAACCCAAGATTTCGTCGCTGGACAGTGAAAGTGGGACCGTGCACCAGAATATGGGCCACTGTCAACTGGACGCCGCACCGACACTGAGGCGGATCTTTAGGGAGCAGGAGGTAACTGTGGGTCGTCCAAGCGTGCCCAATGCGGAGCTGGCAGAGGACAATTGATTCCCTGCGAGTGTCCTGCAGGAAGATTTCCACACATTTGTAGTCTCCTTAATGACACGCAGTTTGTTGTGTGTACTGTTGTGCCATTCCGCCTCCCAAGGCCGAAAAACTTTGTGGCGTAAATCAGAATGCAGGTCAGGTTCACAGATGCCCATCTCCAGAAGCGGTTTCCACGTAGCCTGTTTGGCAAGTTCATTGCCTGGGATGCCGTCGTGTCCTGGGCTCCACACAAACACCACTGAATAACAGGACCGGTCCAGGGCAGAGATGGACTCCCGGACGGACACTACCAAAGGACGGTGAGGGTAGCACTGGTCGATAGCTTGTAGGCTGCTCAAGAAGTCAGGACACAGAAGAAACGATTCCTCAGGGCACGAACGGATATACTGAAGTGCACGAGATACGGCCACCAGCTCTGAAGTGAATACACTGCAGCCATCGGACAAGGAATGCTGTTCAATATGGCCTCTGTGGACAAACGCAAAGCCAACACGACCATCAGCCAGTAGTTGGTGTAAACTACTTCAGAGCCCCTGAACACTTCAAGAATCAAGATGAAGTGACAGTGAAGAGCCGCAGGGTTAAGGGAGTCCTTAGGGGCACGTGAAAGGTCCAGGCAAAGCTACAACAGGGAAGTGTACATGAATGGACCTTTAGGTGAGGTGGTACAGGATAGGATTCTAGTTCAGACAGAAGCGATCGCACGCAAACCGCAATCGTTAGCCCTGACCTGGGCTGCCTATGCAGGATGTGAACTGCCACGGTTGGGAAAAGAAGACGGTAATTAGGATGTTCTGGAGAGCTATGAATGTGTGCAACGTAACTGGCATGCAGTTGTGCACGTCTGATCTTCAATAGGGCTTCAATGGAGGGACTCCAACCTCCACCAGTACACTTGTCACCGGATTCGTCCTAAAAGCTCCTGTCGCTAGTCGAACTCCGCAATGGTGCAATGGGTCAGGCAAAACAGAATGCCGAGGGTGCCGCTGAACCGTAGATCACGCTCCCATAATCGAGGCAGGATTGAACAAGGGCTCTGTAGAGCTGCAGCAGCATGGAGTGATCTGCACCCCAGTTGGTGTTGCTCAGGCAGCAGAGGGCATTGAGGTGCTGCCAACACATGCGTTTAAGCTGACGGAGATGAGGAAGCCAAGTCAAACTAGCATTGAAAACCAGACATAAGAATCGATATGTCTCCATTACAGTGAGTGGATTGTCATTAAGGTAAAGTGCCGGTTCCAGATAAACGGTATGACACTGACAGAAATGCGTAACACACATCTTCATGGCGGAAAACAGGAAGCCATAGGCTAGAGCCCATGACAGCGCCTTGTGGACGAGTCCGTTGGGCGATGCTCAGCAGTACAGTACTGGAGCAGCCGTACGAAATGCAGAAGTCGTCTGCATACAGAGAAGGTGTGTGACGGAGGGCCCGACAGCTGCTGCTACACCATTAATGACCACTAAAAATTGACACACTCAATACAGAGCCCTGCGGGACTCCATTCTCCTGAATACGGATGGAACAAAGGGAGGCACCAACTTGGACACGGAAAGTACAGAACGACAGGAAGTTTTGGATAAAAATCAGGAACAGGCCCCGGAGGCCCCACTCATACAATTTGGCAAGGATATGATGTCGCCAGGTCGTGTCAGATGCTTTACGTAAGTCAAAAAAGACGGCAAGCAGGTGTTGGCATCTGGAAAAGGTTGTTCGGATGGCAGACTCGAGGGACGCAGAATTATCAGAGGTAGAGCGACTCTGGCGGAAGCTGCCCTGACATGGAGCCAGCAGGCCACGTGACTCCAGGACCCACCCAACCGCTGACACACCGTATGTTCCAGCAGCTTACAAAGAACGTTGGTGAGGCTGTTGGGCCACATCGAGCGGGTTTTTACCAGGTTTGAGCACTGGGATGATGGTGTTCTCCTGCCTCTGCAATGGAAAGATGCCATTGCACCAGATCCGGTTGAAGATGATGAGGATATGTTGCTTGTTGTCAGATGAGAGATGTTTAATCATCTGGCTGTGGATTCGATCAGGTCCAGGAGCTGTGTCAGGGCAATGTGCAAGGTCACCGAGGAGCTCCCACTCTGTAAATGGGGCGTTATAGGATTCACTGTGGGGTGTAGTCAATGAGAGGGCTTTCCCTTCCAGTTGCCATTTGAGAGCGCGAAAGGACGGGAGGTAATTCTCCGACGCGGAGGCTCAAGCAAAGTTCTCGGCAACTGCGTTTGTGTCGGTAGATAACATGCCATTTATGTTAACACTGGGAACACCTGTTGATGTCTGGTACCTGAAAAGACGTCTGATCTTTGCCCAGTCTTAGGAAGGTGACGTACGGTACCCAATGGTCGAGTCATATGTCTCCCAACACGCCTGCTTCTGTTGTTTGATAAGTCGGCAAACGCGGGCATGGAGCAGTTTAAATGCTACGAGGGGCTCCAGGGAAGGGTGCCGCTTATGTCGCTGTAGAGCTCACCGACGTTCCTTAATTGCTTCGGCGGCTTCCGGCGACCACCAATGGACTGCCTTATGCGGGGGACACCTTGAAGAGGGAGAGATCGGGTTTTCTGGACAGAAACAATTGTTGTACTCACCTGCTCAACCATTGCATTGATGTTAAAGCATGGAGGAGATTCAACGGTGATAGCAGGTGCATGTTACGCGGTCTGCCTTGTTTAAAGCCCATCTGGTGAGGCATCTGTGGGCCTGATGCCGGGGCAGTGACAGGAAGATGGGGAAGTGGTCACTATCACACAGGTCGTCATATGCTCTCCAGTGGAAAGATAGGGTAAGTCCTGGGCTGCAAATTGATAAATCAATGACCGAGTAACTACCATGAGCCACACTGAAGGGCATTAAAATCTCCCGAAGTAAGAAAGGTTTAGGGAGTTGATCAATCAGTGCACCTAATATGTTAAGGGGTGCTGCACCATCTGGAGGAAGATATACATTGCAGACAGTTATTTCCTGTGTTGTCCTTATTCTGACAACCAGTTTCAAGAGGGGTTTGAAGGGGTACAGTGTCACTACAGACTGAGTTTAAGACATAAACGCAAACTCCACCTGACACTCGATTATAGTCACTAGGGTTCTTGTAATATCCCTTATAGCAATGGAAGGCAAAGATCCGCATTGCTGCGAACCAGGTTTCCTGGAGGGCAATGCAGATAGCAGCTTAACAGCTTAACAGCTGCCATAGCTCAGCCAGGCAGTGGAAAAAACTGCCACAATTCCACTGGAGGATGATGTCATCGTGAGACTGGGAAGGCACGGAACGTTGAATGAGACAGTTTACACCTCAGGTCACCTGCTGCATTGTGTCTGAGGGTCTGGCGAGATCTAGGTCCTCAGCGGACGCCACTACCTCCACTCCATCCTCAGATGCAGAGCTCGTAGGTGGCAGTGATGTGGGTGCCACTGCAATTTCCTTGGTCTTAGGGGTCTTCTTTTTGGATTTCTCTTACCGCTCCTCGGGTTTCCCCGGCCGGGAGGATTTCACTGACTCAGTCTCTGGGAATGAGGATGAGCGTGAAGCCCTACGATCAGCTGCTTTTGAGCTTTTCAGCCACTGGTGGGTGTCATCTTTCCCACTAGTAGAAACCTGGGAAGCGAGTGACTTAAGAGACCCCTTCCTAGCGAAAGAAGCCGAAGAACACTTACGCTTCTCCAGCTTAGAAGTGGGGACGGACGTCCCCGTCCCCAAAGTTGGTGGTGCGGGAGCAACAAGGAGGAAAGTGGGCCCCACCATCAAGGGGGCAGGAGTAGTCTTCCGGCTCTGAGAGGTGACTGGGATTGGCGGAGCTGTTGGTGCCAGAACTGTTGTAGTGGCAGCACAAGACAATGTCATACATACAGGATGCAGGCATTCAAATTTTCTCTTAGCTTCTGCAGGTCAGTCAGCCCAGGGTCTTTTACTCCGCAATTTTCCTTTCTTTCTGGAGAATCCTGCAGTCTGGCAAGGAAGGTGAATGGTGCTCTCCACAGTTGACACAGATAGGAGGCGGGGCACATGGGAGTATTGGTATGTGATGGGTGTCCACAATCTCGACGTGATGCAGGAAATACAGCAGGAAGACAAATGGCCGAACTTCCAGCACTTAAAAGCACATTGGGGTAGACCATCGCCTTGACCTTCTCGGGCAATGTATCACTCTCAAAGGCCAAGATGAAGGCACCGATGGCAACCTGATTATCCCTCGGACCCCGGTGGATAAGCCGGACGAAATGTACACCTCGCCGCTCTAAATTGGAACGTAGCTCATCGTCAGACTGCAAAAGAAGGTCCCTATGAAATATGGTACCCTGGACCATATTTAAGCTCTTATGGGGTGTGATGGTTACAGCAACATCCCCCAGCTTCTCACAAAAGAGTAATGTCAGTGACTGGGCAGAGGATAGTGATTTGATCGAGACTGAGGCAGATCTCAATTTGGACAATCCCTCCACATTCCCAAACTTGTCTTCTAAATGCTCAACAAAAAGCTGAGGTTTCATCATCATGAAAGATTCCCAATCAGCTCTCGAACATACAAGGTACCGAGGCAAATAAGATCCGCTGCCATCCTTAGCCTGACATTCCTCCTACGGTGTGGCCAGGGAGGGGAATGATTTAGGGTCGTACTTCTGTATGCTGAATTGAGCTCGTGAATGCTTAGTGACTGCTGGTGTTTCACCACCAGCAAGATATGACGTACTACACTTCAGTGCGTGTCATCCACCCTGATGCCACCCACCAGAGGCCCTCTCCCCACAGGCGCCACCCAGCCACAGCAAAGGCCACCTGGCAGGATGGCCATTGCCAGGAGTCCCGATGCCCCAAAGGGATATGTGGGGAGTGGGGAGCTAACGGCGTAAGCATCAGCAAAGCGATCCCTATGTGGTCAGGGGGCTACAACCGACAGGGTACATGTCGGCCCCACCACAACGGTCTGGCTACTGTGCTGGATATCAGGTACAAATAAGTCCAAGGTCATTGTCGACGCAGAAAGCTACACTGCATAGTGCACGGTGGAAAACACAAACAGGAAGGTGTCCTCGCCCAAGAGATGCAGAATGAGCAGGACTGAAATGCGGCGACGAGAAAGTGGGGTAAAGATCTCAATGCACGATGGACACGATGCACCATGTAAGGCGCCCTTCCCCAATTGGCTCACTCTCCAGGAAAATTTTGAAAAATGGAGGTCAAACCCTACAGGAAACTATCACATAAAGGCCAAAACGTGTGAAACTCCTTTTAGTCGCGTCTTACGACAGACAGGAATACCTCAGGCCTATTCTCACCCCAGGACCTGCAGGAGGAAGGGGGGGGGGGGGGGGGGAGCACTTTGGGGTAAGTAGTGAGACATCTATGAGTGTGAATGTATTATCTGGCACGGTTGTGGGCCTACAAGACATAAGGAGAGAAGCAGGCAGTTGTTGTGTTCCATCCATCTGATGAGGGAATGCGTTGAGATCGTGAAATTCACATCGCAAGATTCGATGCCTCAGGAGCTGAGAGGTGTTACTAGATTTCTGGCTGCGGAAGGGGTTAAAATGGCTGACATTCATCAAAGGATGGTGGCCGTACAAGATGAAGACTGTGTGTCTGGCAAGTCAGTAAGAAAAATTTGTGCCCGTTTTAAAGAAGACCAAGTGCATCGGAATTATGACCCGAGACCAGGTTAGGCGCATAGAATTATCACAGCTGAACTCATCAACAAGGTGAACAACCTGGTAAGAAGTGATCAGCTTGCCACACTGTGAATGTCTGGCAGTGACAGATGGGGTAGTGGCGAAACAGTGGAGGCAGCTGCGCACATAGTGGGTTCCGAACAACCCCAGCAAACCGAAAAACAAACTGCGTACGTGGCTAGAACTGCAAAGCCTGTTCCGGTATGATGAAGGCCCTGCTTTTCTGGAGTGGATAGTTGCTGGTGATGTGAGCTAGTGCCACTACTTTGACCCAGAGACAAAGCAGGATAACACACAACGGAAGCACGCATCATCACCTCCCCCTAAAAAAGCTGTGCCCTCTACACGCATTTTATTTTTATTTTTGACATCCGATTCTGGTTAAATTCTGTGAGGGTAGCAAAACTGTTAACAGTGACATTTACTGAAACACAACCCACAGCTTATGCGAGCCCATCGAGATCAAATGACTCAGGCTGCTCGCGGAAGTAGTAAGTCTGCTGCAAGATAACACACGCCTACACACAAAGTGTAACAGCCAAGTTCAAGTGGGAGCTGCTAGTGCTTCCACTCTACGGCCCGGACGTGACACTCAGTGATTTCCACGTGTTCGATTCGCTAACAAAATGACTCTGAGACTGTGGGACCTAACTTCTGTGGTCATCAGTCCCCTAGAACTTTACTTAAACCGAACTAACCTAAGAACATCACACACGTCCATGCCCGAAGCAGGATTCAAACCTGCGACCGTAGCGATCGCGCGGTTCCAGACTGAAGCTCTTAGAACCGCTCAGCCACTCCTGCCAGCAGCTAACAAAACATGTCAAAGGGTAGCACTTTAACTCAAGACGACAAACTGAAGGACACTGTGGAGGGCTGGCTACTGTCACAGCCACAGAAATTCTGAGAACAAGGATTCCTTTAGCTCACGAAACAGTGGAGTAGTTGTGCTTATGCCTCTGCAGAATAGTCTCAAATAATGACTACAACTATACTCACAGTGTTGTTTTGTACCTTTTCTTTTGAACACATTACACCACTCTAGATGTGGTTAGTCCTCTCGCATTGGGACATGAGAGCAAGAAGTGGTAGTGATCTCTAAAGTGCAAGTCGACACACACTAACGGGTTAACAAGAACTGAAAAACACGAGAAAAGGTCGACAACCACACTCTCGAAAGAAAGTAAATTACTCGTCTTCGTGCAAAAACAAGTAGCCTCGGTTAAATAAGGTCCCCTACTGCTTAACTGAAGTACATTACATACCTTCAAACACAGGAGCAGACGCCAATGGCATTTAGTCACATGGATCACATTATGCCTAAAATAACGAAAAACCTCGTCTTCACAGACTGACAAGTAATACGTGACACCAAGAGTGACTGCACACATTAGCAAACTTATTACCTGGGCTGGTGGCAGGCTGGGATGGTGTCTGGCTGCCCGGCGGAGATAGTGTCTCCTCTTCCTCCTCCTCCGCGGACGCTTCCTCCAGTTCCAGCTCCTCATCACCACCCCCACAGGAAGGCGGGGACCCGGGCTTGGATTGTTCTTGTTCCTCTTCCATGGTGTCACCTAGGAATGTGTCCAAATGTGAGTCAAGTGTAGCCGAATGCAACTTCGACAGCTCCGAATGGTTGCTTATAGAAATGACACAATAATTGAAATCCATATTTGCTGTTTTCCCCTTTAGCATATTATTATCTCCATATTAGATAGCAAAATCTCCCTTACATTACAATATTTGAACAACATTTACATAAAAGTAATTGTAACTGTAATATACATGTTTTCCTAAGACATACTAAAATTATATTTTTTGTCCAGTAGAAGGCAAACACAATCAAGCAGGGTAAATGTACCTCAAATACACAGATCACAAATGAAATAATCGATAAACTGGTGGGTCCACAATTTCTTTATAGCAGATAATAGAATATAAAAAACGTATGGTGCACAGCGAAAGCCGTCCGAAGTAAAACAGAAATGGGATATCTGCAAGAAATAATTAAATGCTTGATACAATTGCTAACGGACTGAAAGATCTGAACAGCACAGAAGGCTGTCATTGTTCTGAAGATGTTTCTACAATACTGTGAACGAAATATGATAATGTACACTTATACTTTTAGAATTTTTTTTGTTCACCGGATGTATCTGGACGGTAGTCGAGTAGAAATTTGTAGGTCTTCTTACATTAACCTCACAGTGTGAAGGCGTATTAAGACAAAACCAAATGACACACAAACCTGACAAATACTGGAATGTGGGAGCACAGCAAAAAGAAAAATTTCAGCTACAATAGTGTGTTCATCCAGTAGCACACAAAGAAAAAACACAAAACTGCAACACTGATCGAATGACAGAACAACATGGCAGTTGACAGCAACGGGAGAGAGCAATCCCATAGAATTTATGCCTGCAGTGCAGACACCAACACATCACCTCATACAGCTGCAAATACAGAGGACAAGCCAATAGAACTATAGAACTATCCCCCCCCCCCCCCCCCCCCCCGCGGCTTATCAGGAGACAAAGTCCCAGTAGTCCACTGGCATGGGTCGTGAAAGCTTGATAAAATCCAAATTGGGATAGCTTCATGAGATAAACAAGTCTGTAAACTGCCAACAGAAACAATTTAGTCCTTCTCAATACATATTGGGGACTTACAAACATATGGATCTGGGGCAGTACTGTTTATTATTCTTCCGACTTGAACGAGTTATATCCTCACAAAAACATTCTGTGGACCTGAAGTAACTCTGCAAGGAAAAGGAGATTGTCACAAGAAAATCCTGTAGCTAGAGTTTCAGATGCATTGTTTATCATTAACAGCCATCACATTTTGAACATTTACAATGCAGAGTATCAAACACTAGAAAACAATGTTATCGCAACACTGATACTTCTCCTCCGTCTCGTGTCCACCAAATGGGTGCTGCTGCTCCTTTTAGAAATGTTCGTGCTGTCAGCCAACCTGCTGTGGCATACTCAGCTAATCAACCGGACATCTACCTGAGCTACGTGAGTTAACTCTCACGTATAGTTGCTATGACTCACTTTTCATCTAAAAAAAACTCATAATCCATTACGACATCAATGGATGAAAGAACGCCAAGTGACAAAGTAGCAATGTATAGTCGACTCTTACTGCTCATACTATTAGAAACGTACCTATATTTCTTCTGGAGTAGGCTACAAATATCTGCCATCCATAACAGCTGCCATTTGTTTACTTCGGGCATTCGACATCTGTTACAGACTCCCTTCAAATACTTTTTACATTGGTGTAGTAAAAACTGAAACGCAGAGATGCCAAAAGCTCCGTAAAATCACATTTGCTATTCTTCATATTAGCATACACGGTCACCCTCACACAGATGAAAGTAAAATCTGCTAATATTGTGTTTTAAGACATAGGCTATGATTAAAACGCAAACACAAGATCAGAAAAGACAGCAAAGTGTAACTGCGACTAGCTGATCACTTACATGATAATTGGATGTGCACTCTAACACCCTAATTAACAATTATGTAGGAGGTCAAACAACACACTGTCTTTGTAAGTGGAGAAGGAAAACTGGATGTGCCAGATGGTCTGTGACGCACTGAGGGAATTAGAGTGTGTGGTGAATTTCAATCTGTGATCATACATCAACTGATCTACAGTTTTCATAATAGCACAGAGTTCGGCACTAATATGTTTAGCTTGTGGTCCTTCCACTACAACTTTACTCTCTTCAATCCCATAAATCCAGTCCCTTGTATTTCACTAATGACTGTGTTTTGCTACAATTAATAGGCTATTACCTGTCCAATAAAAGTTGCCTCTCTCCAAGAAAATATATGCAATATAATTCAGTTTCTGGTCCAAATTTATAACAATCATTCTTGCTTCATCTTCAAACAAAACAGGCTACATTTGCAAATCACATAATTATTCTTTATGAAGAAAAAAAATGGTCTTCATATATAATGAAGAGGAGCACCCCACACAACAATATCTTAGGTGTTTGCAGTAACTTACTAATATATTTTCCATTATCTGATAACTATACAGGAACATTATTCTGACTAATGCTCAGTTAAAGACTCAAACCAAATGAATGGCTTCAACTTAATTCCACAATGTTCTAATTTATTCACTTAATGAAGTGAATATATTAATTCTCACCCAGAGTTAAAATATTTAGTGCTGGAAACTGTATAGAAGAAAGGAAGAAAAAACTGTTATTATTATTATTGTTATTTATCCAGTGTAATACATATTTATGAGACACTGTAAACCACTATAATAACTGTTTGAATGCTTGTGTCTGAGAAACATTAATGGTAATTGCAAATGCAGAAATAATTGGGAATTGTTTTCTTTGAAACTCAAAAGATAAAATAGTTCTGAAATAAAGATATATTTATATGTGGAAACAAATTTTGCTTGTTCTGTGAGATTCCAGTTATAACTTTGCAAACAATAGCAGTATTATATAACACATTTAACATGCATTCTGGCTCCTTTATTTCAAAATTTCAATAAGCTCTTAATTCATGTGGAGAAGCCCTCATATTTTAAGTTAAATCAACATGATGAAGTGTATTAAACTCATTTCAACTTTTAATGCAATTCTGAAGTATAGCTTGCCCATGATCCATCTGGAATGACTGGTAAATTTTTTAGAAAATCACTGCGTAAAATAATAGATTTACGTCCAAAAGAACTATTGTTTTTACATTCATCCCTACACAGATCTCTAAATAACCTGTCTGTAAGTTTCAGTAGTTGAAAAGGATGCATGGAAGCTTGGTCAATTGAAGGTAAAGGCTGTTGCAATGCAATGAAGATTCAGTTCTTTCAATTGGAGGTAAAAGTTTTCACAATGCATTTAAACTGCCCATTTCAATACTGGAAAATTCAGTGCTGAATGTTACAGCAAAACAATAACTGTGGTCAATACATTAATTCATCTTTGTCGATTCTTATTGAAACATACTGGTAATGATGATGAAAGGAAATGACTGTTGTTTGGTGACACCTCAACCAATAACATGATGTGATTTTGTAAATATCTCTATGGTAATGCCTCATTGTCACAGCTCTGTAGGCAACTACTTTTTGCGACAAAATTATTTCATCAGCTCCTTTTTTTCTGTTATTCCCTCAGGATGGTTTTCAGATGTAAATATTTGAAATTTGTAGTGTACAAAAATGGTTCAATTTGCCTACAATAGACAAGAAAGGCTGACAGAAGATATTACATAATGTCTCAGTAATGTCAGTAACATATTTATTCTTCAAACTCAGTGAACTAATAATTGAATCTTTCCATTGCTTCCCTGACTGTGTCATCACTATATCTCAAACTGATCTGATTTTATTCAGAGATTGTGTATACATGGTTTTTCTATGATTACTCAAAATGTTAGCTCGTTATTAGTTCATTTTACTTTTTTCTCAAACTTTAAAACAGATGTAAATTTTTTAAAATACAATTACAGTGAACATGCCACGATAGTTGCACGCATAAAGACATCGTTTCTGGAATTCGGACAGGTGTGCCAGCCGAGTATCAAATCAGCCTGACAAATTGATGATTAAGGCCTGTGTGAACTTTTTAGACAGTTTCCTACACCTGACTATGTGAATACCTTGTCCATGCTCTTGCTCACACACAGGATTCACAACTTGAACACCACTAGACACAGACAGACGGGGTACGCAAATTCTGTCCGGGGAGTGGGAGGGATGGAACATACATACATATTTCTAATATGAGAGGCTGTTACACTCACAGTATTGTTTCAAACGGTGACAAATGATGAGAATGTGTAAATGAAGTAAAGGAACAGAACAAATGCGCCATTTATTTGCTGTAATTTGTGCACTAAACTGCCAACAGATGCATTAGCACTGTGGTTTTAATTTAGAATAGATATTTGGAAGATTTTGTAAGTGGATATGGTTAAGAATTTTTTTTTTATAACAGAGCACTATCAGAAACTGATGATTTCAGATTGGTCAGAATTTAACATGTCAATTGCATAGATTATCTGCTCCAGCATTAATGCCAGAATTTACTGAAACAGACATTTTCGATCTAATCCAGAAAGAGTTATAATTTAATGGACTTTATGAAAAAGATTTGTGAACAGTGTACAGTAAGTGACAGTGTTCTACATTAAGTTTAATATTATGACTCACTCAAATATGTTGTGTCTAATTGCTCTGAAGGTTGTGATAAAATATTCACGCAAACTGTGATTATTCATAGCTTTCTGCATCATTGTAGAATTTTTTTTTTATCAGAATGTATGTCAAACTGCATTGTTTAAGAATCAAAAAATAAAGATTGTACCATAATAAATAATGGTATATTCACAGGTTTGCTATGTGAAACAAAAATTTATTGCAACTAGGCTATGATAAAACAATTTGTGGTACTGATTAAAAAAATTAATAATTACTATCCAGTACAATTTTAAGTACTTTAGCTCGACATGAGTCACAATTAGAAATTAATAACATTGTTCCTCTTACAAAAGAAGCATTAGTTAATGGAATTAACAAGTGAGCATCGAAAACTGAACTACTGATTGTTAAAGTTAATAATTATACAAGCACGCCAATGAAACTTCGTTTGTGAACTTTGGATTTTATTTTGGCAACCAGTTTTTACGTATATTCTGTTATATTTTGCATCAAGAGGAGTTTGACCTTTCAATGGTTTAAAATTTTAATTTCTGATCATAGCAAACAAGATCATTTAGCAAATAACGAAAAAAATATTTATGAAAAACATAGTTATACTGAAGTTATGTATAGGTAAATTGTAAAATAATTATTTTCATAGTATGTGTTTTTAATTCTCTCAACCTTCACCCTTTCTTACTCTTTTCTTCATAGTGTTCCACTAAAAATTA
Organism: Schistocerca gregaria; assembly: GCF_023897955.1. Classification (NCBI taxonomy): domain Eukaryota; kingdom Metazoa; phylum Arthropoda; class Insecta; order Orthoptera; family Acrididae; genus Schistocerca; species Schistocerca gregaria. The sequence goes on from NC_064929.1 coordinate 219,560,063, forward strand.
GAAATCTGCATAGTGTTGAGGTAATAACTAAGAATCTGCACACTTATAAATTCTCACTAATTATATACAAAAATTTATTTCAATTACTTTGTAAATACAATTGGTTTGGTTTTGTTCACAGATGATACTATACTTGAATTGGTGTTAAGCTGATCCCTGACAGTTGCAAAGGATCATACCGTCAGCCTTGCGGGCCTATCTCAACCAGTAACAATGTGATTTTCTAAATATCTCTATGGCAACACCTTAGTATTGTTACAGCACTGTAGGCGACTACTTTTTGCGCCTGCAGCTGTTTGCACTTCACAACCAACAGCTGGTAACAGCAGTGCCATCTCTACTATAGTCTAAATACAACAATATTAATCCTCATACTTCCTTCAGTCACAGAATTATTTTATCAATTCATTTTTTTCAGTTTTTCCCTCAGAATGGTTTTCAGTTACAAATATGTGAAATTTGTACTGCACAATAACTGTTCAACTTGCATACAATAGACAAGAAATAATTTTACATAATATCTCAGTAATGTCAGTAACATCTTTATCCTCCAAACTCCGTGAACTGATAATTGAAACTTTTCATTGTTTCTCAGACACTGTCATCACTATATCTCAAACTGATCGGATTTTATTCAGAGATTTATGTACCTTCCTCTCTGAGTCTATATGCTTCGCCTCTCTAGTAACAGTTCCAAAGACTTTCAGTACTATCCCTTAAATGAAACAGACAGGGTACACAAATTCTGTCCTGGGAGTGCCAGGGGTGGAACGGTTGGTAATAGGAAGAGCAGCTTAACACCTCTTACCATTAACATTGCCAAATCTAACATGCTGCCCATAACGATACAGGATAAATCCAGGAAAAAGAAGAGAGATGACAGCTGCAGCATATGATATAAAAGCTCATTTTATACCAATTCTGGTCATATCTTAACATTAGTTGCAAAATATAACACTACAGCTGAAATAATGAAACAATTTCACTGCTAACATTCACTATCAAAAACTATTTATTCGAAGAGTCTCAAGGACTAGTATTTGTTTGTACACTGCCTCAATCCTCAGTTCCATTTCATTGTGGAATTTCTCATTCGTCTCTTCTGCTGTGATTTCGAAGCAACTTCTGCTCCTTCAAAGCAATACTAAAAAATGTTAACACTACACTACTGTTGCAGTGTACGTGTTTTGGCTGATAGCCAAGAAAACTAAACAGGTAAACAGCTTTACAAACAAAAAACAAAATCATTTTTTGCTATTTAAATACCAGATAATTTATATTTTTAAAGAGATATTTCTCTTCAGCTCCCTCCCCCTCCAGCTGCAACACTACCTACTTCATAAAGCATGCAAATAACTTATCTGAAAAAGGGTGGGGCAAGGGGGAGAGGGAGTCACCATAACCAAGGTTTCATAATCACATTCATTGATTTCAACAACTTACAAGCAAAATGATATCTTAAAACCTAACCTATACCTCGTGCTACACTACAGGAATGTTTGTCACCAGAACAAAATTTAAAAAAGGAAAGAAGTAAGTAAGTAAGTAAGAAGTAAGTAAATAAATTTAAAAACGTGTTAGCAATATTCTTAACCTTTTCTATTTTGGTAAGTTTTAGAGTCCATCTAAACCCATTGTTATGTTAAAAATACACCTGAGGAAGCTCTACTTCCTTGATTTAGCAATGGCACAAAAGACCAGAGAGGAAGAGCACAAATTTGCTAGAAAACAGATTCTACAAATCGAAGACAGTGGATGGTTTACATTAAGTTTGTTAATTCTGAGCACATGAATTAAAACACAGAATGGTCACTGTAGTATTTTATAAACATTAAACAACTGTATTAATCTCACAATTATATAATTTACAGGATCTGACATACAATTGTCACTTCTGAGGCACATTTGTTTCTCTCCTATCTGTACACCATACCCAACATTGCAGAATTGTTGCTGGCACTTTGGTGAAGCATTTTCTGCTCTTCAGAGCTGAAAGAATATGTTTTAAGTTGTAGATATTGCGAGATGAAGTTGCCACCATGAGTGTAAAAATCTAGTTTTGTGCATATAATCAGAATGTGCTATACCTTTTGTTAACTAGTGAACAGTCAGGTAATATTCAAAGGCATAATGTACTTCATAAAGCAATCAAACACGCAATTTCATATTTTGTCTACTACACACACATTTTACATATGGCCTGCTATTGCTGCGTAGGCCTAGATCAGTTTGGAGTGTGATACTTTTCAAGTTTATACACTGATCACTCAGTACGAGTTTGAATTTTATCTGTTATGGCAGTGTTCTTGTAAACAGACACTAAATCTTTTAGTGAAATCTGGGAAATCGGGTAGTAGGTCTGGAAATAGTGCTCAGAAATGCTGACAAGTAGGGAAAAAATATGTCGTATTCTCATCCACTGAGAATTTTCAACACAAATAAATTAATAAGTATCCAAGGCAATAATCGGAGAAACACACATAAATATTCTAGTCATATGGTGAATGGCAAACTTTTCTTTCTTACATTAATAACCACCGGTTGCATTTCCTCCCCATACTTAAAACACAACACTCCGAGCATCAATGTAGTTTCACTGATCACAAATGTTAATGACCACATATGGCTCTTCAATTCAATTTGCACATACGGTTATCGGTTAGTATATCTATCATATAAGCAACAATTAACTTGATACATGATGACTTCTCACACGTCCTGTTTGTTGTTAATCGAGATCATGTACGATTCTTAACAAAATCTGCATTGCACACTAGGTACAAACCAATTGGGTTGGTACATGTATTACGATACTGAACTTACATTTGGGAGGAGAGGTTAATGACTAGTCATTTAAGGAAATGCTGGAATGGTTCCTCTAGCAGGGGCACACAACCACCACCCGTCGTTATCCCTCAGCACAAACTTACGTTTATTTTCTTTGTACGAATAGACTGCTTGGCTACGCAACATGTGCGAATCCAAACAATTAGGAACCACAATAGACCAACAAATACTACTGGCAGTACATAAATGAAATAAAAATCGAGACGAAAATGTTAACAGACCACAGGCAGCGACTTCACAATTTTATGTGATGGAAAAATACAACTGCGTTGTTATTTCTCGATAGCAAAAAATGAATAAACGATACGGTTTTTATTTCAGTACTCCTGCCTATGAGGAGCGATTTAGTGAGAAAAAGAATACTATACGATGGCAGACGCGTATCACCTTTCAACATAAATTCCTAAACGCCTACCTGCAGCATATTTTCCATTCCTTTTACCGTTTATATGGTACAACTATCTCAAGTTTCTGTTTAACTGTTGTAAATCGTCCACGGCAATTTCGAAATAATCACTTGCGATTTCTGCAAGTGCGTTTACATTCAATTTACCATCACATTTACGCGAGACTGCTTTTACTGAGTATTATGTAAGAAAATAATCAGAAAATTGAAATTTTATTACGCCAGGTAAAATTAACGGCGAGACAATACCAAAGAACCAGCGTCATTACAATTACTTTGTCTCAAATACGTACCTGTATTAAGATAGATATCAGACTTAAATTAAAAATGATAACGGTGTTCATTAAATGCTTTAATATTTTGTAAAGAGTATGATGTAAGTTTGTACGGTTTTCCAGTCTTACACTCGCAGACATTTAAAGTTGCTGTAGCGTTAGTGCAAGGTAACACTCCACACTGGCAATAAAACAATACTGCAAATAAACAAGCAAATAAACTGATAATTTATGTATTACCTCTTGTTACTTATTCATATGCTGAATATCCGATAGCCGTTCAGTAAGGGAATGTAATTGCAGCCTCGCTCTGCGGTTGGGGCGGTCATAGTTTGCACTCCGTATGCACATCGAAACTTACACAACACTTCAAACAATTCACAAAGCAACTGCCAATGAATGGTTGGTATTGTAATATTATTTACACACACGTAACTAACTCGCAACTACTAAAAAATTACTATAAACACCGGTAAAGTTTAACAACATAGCAAATGTACATTACAAAGTGTATACTACTTCCATTGATTGCTACCCGTGTAGACCAGAAAACAACATGTCTACCGGCAAAAACTTCGATAGTGGAAACTTAACCATGTACGAGATAAGGAAATATTTAATTTCTTATTACGTTTAGTTAAGTGTTACTGAAATTTTATATACATATAGCACAATTTTTCGGCTTAAAAAACGGTAATCAAATTTTAACAGAATTTCATTGAACAATAACAATACTCAACTAATTTTTGACGTAAACCTTATTTTTTTGCATTATTCGGTACTATTTTTGGAATGCAGTGCAATTTACTTATAACATGTATTGGAAACTCGAATTACTCAATAGCAGATGTGCTGTCGTTGGTTTGGAGTTCTACGAACGTAAACAATACACGACATTTACAGCAAGGAAAAAAATTGTGCTTACAGGACTAGAATGTTGATGTCCATTATTTTTGGAGGAAGATAAATATTCAGTAAATACCACATTGCTTGTCATTAAAGATAATTAGCGTTGCAAACTATTCTAACGTGCTCGCAATATTATTTCTTTTATCGTGACACAGGGAAAATTAAATAGGCTATGGGATTAACGATTTTTGCGAAATATTTGAACAAATGACTCAAAGCGTCTCTGCAGAATTCTACAGGAGCATTAAAACACAATGTAAGTGTCCTCTCAACAGCTGGTTCAATTACCTGATGTTTTACTAAAGGGTACGCAACTGTTAATTTGTTCATATTTTCCGCGCTAAGATTTTTATACAACGAACTTTACAATTCGTTCAGGAAACGTACGGCAAGATTCATTTTGCGATATTCGATCCAACAAAGTGAAATCTATGTTTCTGATTGAATTAGCTGCTATGATATAATAGCAATGTAACTAGCGCGTGTCGGGCATCAGCTACTATTTAGAAACTTGCGAAGCTGTTTGTGCTGACAAATGCAGTTCGACAGCTTGTACCGCCCAGAAACGCGAACATGATGTCAAGATACTATGTTCTCAATTGATAGGATGCGCCGTCCGCCCACTTTGATTATACTTACAGTGGTTTCCCGATATCGCTTAAGACGATATTGGAATGATTTCTTTTAAAAAGAATGCAGATAATGTCCTTTCCATCTTCTTCACGCTGAGAATGAGTCAAGTCTATTCACATCATCAAGGAATCTTTCAATACGTATTGCACACGAAAAGAATCTGAGGTTTCATATTTGAAATACTGAAATTCCATCAAGGTCGTTTATATAAATGTAATCTATCTGTTCGTGAAGAGAAACACAAAGATAATACCAGTAAAATTTGAAAATTTCACGGCGAATCAATTGTTCAAATAGATTTCGGGCTTGCAGCCGGTCGTCGTAAACTTCTTCGCACGATATTTCGGCTGGACAACTGCCAGCCATCTTCAGGTGAGCCGAACGAGTCCTCGTGCGAAGAAGTTTACGACGACCGGCTGCAAGCCCGAAATCTATTTGAACATAATACCAGTAGTTTATTCATGCAAGTGTCAAAGCTCTATCATTCCGCTATAAACATATCAGAAAAGATATGCCAGGCACATTTTCATGACGCAAATATTTATTTCCTCATAGCCAGTTTCAATAACTATTTAAAATTCGTTGCATGCATCTGGTTATGTTAATTTAATGTTCGCACATTGTATCATGTAGAAAAATTGTATTTTTCTTCTCCTCGCTGTCTGTAGCCTATAAGTGAACTCAGTAAAATACTTGATACTAGATTTGTGCTGCTGCAATGTGAGTCTGGATATAGTAAAACTGGGGTGAAATATTAAAGATTGTGATGAAATAACGTAGATGAACCCAAAGGATTTATTTAGCTCGCCTTTTTATTTATTTGTTCTTAGTTATTCATTTACATGTTATACAGATACTTACAAAGGTGCCAGACTTTTTATTAGTCTCACATAAAACACAGATGGGGCGATTCGATTTTCTTATGCTTTAACATGTTGTCTACTTCTTCTTCTGATGACAAATGAAACTGAGCCGGCAGCAGAGATTCAAAACCTGAAGCGTGTTTTTCAGCTAAATACGTCTAAAGCAAAAAATACAAAGATCACTGTAAACCATGAAACTAATTGGATCAGTTGGGAGGTGTAATATGATATCTGCACATTATGGGGGCTATATGTAGTCGAAAGTTTCATTTTCTGTATATCTAGTGATACTGTCGTTGATGGGACGTGAAACACTAATCCACATTCCTTATTGCAAGTGAATTACAAGTATCCAGATTCAAATCTCGTCGAGGTCACAGGAACGAGCATTTATTTAGAGTTTGTCAATAAAAAGCTGTTGTCACGTTATATCTTCTTTTCTGAGAGATAGTTATCATTCGGAGATTATATGCGATGGAAATTGAAAGTGTTACAACAGAAAGCACCAGCACGATATTTATCAAACTTTGATGACAATTCATCCCTTAATGGGTATTAAATTATTAAACTTCCATTCGATGTAAAATTTCAAAATCAGCACGACAGTGAAATCCACAGGCATGAATACAGTTTTGTTTTCACTGTGACATGGAAGAAAACAGCCTCCAAATGTTCTCTTGAGGAATTTCTTGCCATGCCTGAAACACATGCTGTGCCAGTCTATCAAGATCGCTGGTTGGATGTTGGCATGTAGGTATACATCTTTCCATTGCATCCCTGATGTGATACATGGGTCACAAACCAACCAATCAAGCATGCTAGTCAAAGATCCATTCAGCTCTCAAGTTGGTTACTTAGTTTCATGGAAAGTAACTTTTGCATGATACGTTACTTGGCCGATACGCAGGAAGAATGTTATAGTACAATGCACAAGATGACTGAAAGAAATACGTGTGACATGAACATTCAAAGACTACAATTACAATGAAGTCACTGTGATCCACGACGGTTCCCTGGAAATTACCTGGTTCTTTACATAGTGTGTGAGCACAACAAACGCAAGGCATCTTATGCAACATGCTCTCACTCTCGCTACAATGTTGTATAGGAGTTCTTGTGGCTGGGTGTTCCGGTCCTCCATCTGCTAGATGGTTGTTGGATGTGCTGCAGTACGTCTGCCCAATACATTTCACACACTCTCGGTGGGATTTAAGTTGGGGAAACAAGAAGGAGAGTCCATTCGCTGAATATCCTCATGTGCCAAGAGATTCTCCATGCGGTTGCGCATTATCACCATTAAAGATGAAGTCAGAGCCGAATGCAGCCCTTAAAAGACACACTTGGGACAGGAGTACATTGACACAGTAGGGATGAGAAGTTAGTGTACAGTATTAAAGAATCTGGAGGTCAGCACACCCATGCAAAATTATGCCTGCCCACACCATAACGCCTGGACCACTAAAATGATCATGTTCAAAAATGTTGCATATGCCCTCATGTGACAAGAGAAGAAAAAGTGTAATGAACCCAGGAACATTGTCAGGCAAGATCATTTTAGTGGTCCAGGTGTTATAGTGTTGTAAGGCATATTCTTGTATGAGCGTACTCACCTCCACTGTGTGAGAAAATACAGCATGCAGAAATATAATCAAATATGAAAGCTTATCAAGAGAAAGAGACAAAAACCAAATCAAAATTCTTTGAGCATCTGTATATAAATGTCATCCGATTGTTATAAAATGTTTCTTATAATCATATGGAATACTTTTTAGAAAATCGCAGCATCCTTGAGGGAAATATATGTGGAGACTTTACTGATTTCTCTAAACCTAGTGAATTTAAAGTTGAGATCAGGGACTTATGAACCCTTTGACTTAAATCTCCAAATTATAATAATAGCGATTCTAGGAGACATGAAACACCAAAACACGAATCTAGTGTCAGGAAGTTAAGTGATGAAAATGTAGATTACTTTTATTCTCTCTTGAGAAGTGCAAACTCCCCCGATGTTTACAGTTCAAACAATACAAATGACAAGTTTAAGATCATGGCCACAAATAAACTTTTTTTAATTATTTTTGTGGAACAATCATCACTAATAAATTCATTATCGAATTCAGACAGGCTAGTTCCATCAGGAATAAAAATATCTTCATAAGATGAGATTATATGAGCAGTCACATCAAACCAGAAGTCATATTTTTATTAAAATTTTTGAACAATATAAATGAATACTTAGAAGAGTCATAACAAAAGCAAAGAAGATAGAAAATGATAAAGAGAAAATTCCACAAATAAAGACTAAGTCAGCCTGCAAAATTAACCAAAAAAGAAACACATGCAATTGCATTAGACCACATCAAGATAGAAAAAAATTGTTCAAATGGCTCTGAGCACTATGGGACTTAACTTCTGACGTTATCAGTCCCCTAGAACTATTTAAACCTAACTAACCTAAGGAGATCACACACATACATGCCTGAGGCAAGATTCGAACCTGTGAGTGCAGCAGTTGCGCAGTTCCAGACAGTAGCGCCTAGAGCCGCTCGGCCATCAACATAGAACTCAATTAAAATGTCAATAAGTAACTGACCTACAATAGTAGCAAGTAAATTTAACAGTTACTTCTTCAAATACAGCACAATACATGATCATCAAACACCATAACACACAACTAGAAGCAACAGGTTACAATCATATTCAAAAATTCATACAAGAACTTTATTCATATCTCCTACAACAACTAAAAATTTTCTAAAAATTCTACAAGAAATATCGAGCAGATGCTGATGAAATACCACATATTATCTTCAAAGCAAGGGTAGTATTTATTGTCAAATCATGAATGGATATGTACAAGTCTTCCTCCATGTGTGACATGGTCCCAAAACAATCTGGAAAGTGCTATAGTCACACACAATTGTACAAGAAAGGAGACAAATGTGAAGCTATGAACGATAGGTCTGTATCACTTTTGTCAGGCCTTGGAAAAATTCCAGAGAAATTGTTTCTTAGGAGACTAACAGTCTTCTTAACAATGGAAACTCCCCATCGCACCCCTGTCGGATTTAATAGTAAAAGGCCTGGTAGATAGCCCATCAAAAACTGAACACACATAAAGTGTTAAAAAGGAAGAAGGTGTACTGAACTGTAAAAAAAAGACAAATACGAAAAAGTGAACTGTCAAAGCTCAAGGTATGTAAGAGAGAATGGCAAGAACAATGGTGCTGTGGTTGTGTGATCACAGTGATGGAATGTAAATTGGGAGATCCATATTCAAATCTCCCTCATGCCACATTTCTTTTCCACAAAATTATGAATTTCCATCTGGTCATTGACATGTCTGTTCTCTTTCCATAGTCTCAGCAGTTGTCATACTATACAGTGGTTATAGAATATGAGACAGGTAAATGTGATGAATAGTAAGAGCAGGCGAGATGCCACATAGACCTCTCACAGAAATGAAAGCAACAAATAAATCGCTGTGAACTATGTCACAACAATGGAATTCAAGATACAAAACTTCCAAAATTGCATGGAAGAGTCATAACATGTGATACTTGTTTTTTAACAAATAGGAGATATGTATACCTAGAAGTCCCTTCTTTACACCTCACTGTTGCAAATGGACACAGACACAAAATTGAATTCTGTGAACAGATACATCAATGACCAGATGAACAGTTAATAATTTTGTGAAAAAGCAGATAAGCAAATAGGGGACATGAAGGAAATTTGAACACAGATCTCACCTGTTACAGCCCAACAGCATGACCACACAATCACAACAGCCTCACTATTCAAATTCACTCGATGCCAAATTTCTTGAGCTTGGCCCATTCACTATTTCTACTTTGCTTCTTTTGTCATAATGCAGTACACCTTTTTCCTGCTTTCATACTTGACCTGCGTTCAGTTTGTGACAAGCTATCCATTGGGCCATCTTGCCACTAAATTTCAGGTTGTTGCAATGGGGAGTTTCTCTTGTAAGGAATCAAAGGATGATAAGTGATTCACAAGTTGGAGTCAGAACTGACCGGCCAGGGTGGCAGAGCAGTTCTAGACGCTTCAGTCTGGAACCGTGAGACCGCTATGGTCGCAGGTTCGAATCCTGCCTCGGGCATGGATGTGTGTGATGTCCTTAAGTTAGTTAGGTTTAAGTAGTTCTAAGTTCTAGGGCTCTGATAGCCTCAGCTGTTAAGTGCCATAGTGCTCAGAGCCATTTGAATCATTTTTTGATTCAGAACTGACTGGCCCACACAGTAAGCTAGTTTTGCCTGCCTAAATGAAATACTAACTGTAGTAGATAGTAACCAAGATGTTTCTGGCATAATCCTTGAAGTGAATGATCATGACATTCTGTTGCAGCTATTGATTATGGAATTAAAGCTTACTGGACAGGTGGATTCATTGTTATCTCAATTATCATTATCACATCAATCAAATAAAATACTAAGATGAAAAAAACATGTGAAATTTTTTAACTAATGCATAAAAGAATCAGATATGAAGTTCCTCAAGGGTCAGTTCTTTTGTCCATTTTCTTCCTTCCTTATGTTAATGACCTAGCAAAAAAAAATGGCTAATCGGACCACAGTTCTTTTTGCAGATGATACACACATCCTAAATAGATCAGGCCTACAAGAAACAGTTGGAGTCATATTACAAAATTTTACACAGTGGTTCAAAACTAATAGTCTTATAATAAATTATGAAAAAAATGACAGTTAACTTCCACAACAGACAGAAACTTCACACTGCAACTCTGACTTCTATCATCGATGGAAAAACATGATAAATGAGACCAAATTTTCAGGTACACGTGTTGAGGAAAACCTGCAAAGGGAGACACATCTGAATAATCTAAATACCTTAACATAGGTGGTAATGATCACATACACAATGTATATCCAGGTGCATCAGATGTGACAATGTACTATGTTAGTGTCACTACTGATGTATCCAGTTATCTTCTGGGGAAGTCCATAATTATCAGAAAAACATTTACACTACAGAAAAAGATTGTGATAATAATAAAAAAAGCTAAATACAGAGGCTCCTGCAGACTAATAGTTAAAAGTCTTTGTATACTGCCCCTGTGTACATATTCACATAGCACCAATCTCCACAAAAAAGCACCTTAAAAGAAGATAATATCTTCAGACATAACTGTTATATTCACTCATATCAAACTCAGCAGAAGCTTTGAAGCATAATCTATACACCAACACAGTAACTAATAACATTTGCAAAGGTGAAATATATCTCACTTGCATTATGCTGCATAACCACATGTCATCCTATTTGAAACAGATACCTAATTTATGTAGTATTAGATTGGAACTGTACTTGCTTGACCACAGTTCCGATTCTGTTTCTGAATTTCTGGAATACAAAAATTAGTATAACTGATCAAGTATTCTTAACTATACTTAATGGTTGCAATCATCTTATATGGCTAATAATTATGTTACAAATATGCAACATGTATTTAATTATTAAGTCAGGATCATAATATGTATAAAATGTCTTAACTATGCCAAACCTGACTTTTCCTGTGTTGTATGTGCAAACTACGTGCTACAGAACGATTTACAGGATCGAAAAAGAAATTAAAATACAAACACTTCTAGTTTTTACATCCAGAACTGTTGCAACACACTGGGAGGCTACTTGTGACATACAGTCCACACATTCTATACTGCTAGGTCTTTCAAACATTATCCTTATTCCCACAGAAAATTAAACAATAATATCAGGTCAGTCTTTGTATTCCAGAAATTGCTGTTAACTTCTTGACTTTTTTCTACTTGAAAATAAAACATACTGTAATAAGACCACAATAGTAATAAATGAAACTGGAACAGAATGCTAGTACACAATAATACAACCACTAGGGAACTGTAGAAGGTTAGTGGTATCACTAAATGAAACATTTCGAACTTTTAGTGATAAGACAGAAAGTGATATCAGTGCAGTGATGCCACCATAAACTTGTTATTTAGACATGCCAGTGGAGTATGTCACAAATGGTGATATCATTTTGGTTCCCTTTGTAAATGTGGCTTGAGGCAAAAAGCTGATTAAAACTTTTTCTCTCTGGAAATAATGATATCAAAGATGTATGATATAATTCTACTGACTTAAATCATTTCAAATCTACTAAGATGAGAACTCCTTCATAAAGTATGGCCTAAAATTTTACATAGTAAAAAGTTGTTTCTAATGTATCATAAACAACACTTTTGATTACAACGTAAGACAGCTCGAATTTAAATATGTCTATTCATACTAGTCGCTTTACTTGTAATTATTATATCTGCTCTCACCATGCATTTGATTTCCTTTTTAGAAATTATGCCTAATGCTTTAAACATTTATTGCAATTCAAAACCAACTCTTATTTGCATTAGTATAACAGGTCTTGTAGGGTAAAACTTGCATGAAATAGTCCCACCAAACCTGTGCTGCAGTTGTTTTATATAATACTGGGTCATTTATAATTAGTTCGCCATTGAGTCAGCAATTCCAGAGATGAATATTAAATGAAAGGTAGGTACATTAGTATCAGTAGGAGTTTGTTACAGAGATAACAAATTGAAATGTGGGAACACTATTGTAGAGACATGTATAAAGTTGGCAGGCAGCAACCAACTGGGACCTAACTACATGTGTTGTCCCACAGGGTTTCATTTTAGGGCTTTTACTTTTTTGTGTATCAATGGTCTTTCATCTATAACATTACCAGATGCCACGTTTATTTTGTTTTCATATGATATAAAAATTATAATTGACAGCAAATCAAGCATAGTCTACAAAAGATGTGTTAATGAAGTTTTCTTGGACAATAATAAATGGTACCTCTGTCACTAAACGTTGAAAAAATACATTACATGTAGTTTAGAAGTTGTAAGTTTCTTCTCAATTTATGCCTAAAGCATGACACACAAACAAAGAAAAGAAGTCTTGGAATTACAGCTTAGTAAGTTCAACTGAGAACAGCCTACCACAGAACAACTGAAGGATTTACACAAACTTCTGTTTGCAATGTGAATGTTGTCAACTTAGGTAATACAAAAATATGCTACGATTGCTTTCATTCTGCAATGTTATATGGGATTATTTTTTGTGTAACTCCTCAAGCCAAGCTAAAGTTTTGCAAGTACAACTCGTGTAACAAGAATTATTTGTGTTGTGAAATCAAGAACATCCTTCAGAGACCTGTTTAGGAAACTAAGGATACTAACTACTGATTTCATGTGTATTTATTCCTTTACAAACTAAGTGGTTAAAATATATTTCTTTTTCAATCGAACAGCTTAGTTTATGAAATTGATAATAGCAATCAGAATAATCTTTACTAAGACTGAAAGTCACTAATCTGGCTCCAGCAAGGCTTCTCTTCTTCAGGAACACATATTTTCAATAACTTACTAGCAGCTATAAAAAATCTAACCATTAAAAACTTTCAGTTTAAGAGGAGCCTGAAGGATTTATTCTTGGACAACTCCTTCTACTCCATTGCCAAGTCTCTAAATAGAACAAGCTGATGTGTACATGTTACTGATAATATCAGATAATGTGATTACTAGTACAAGCTGACTTCTATACGAATTCACTGCAATAATCTAATCATTGTAAATAAATGGTGCAAAATTACTTTCCTATTTGATGGTGCTGATAGACAGCAGATCCTCTTGATCCACCTTTCTTCCCCTTATGCATTCGACACATAGTCAGTTACAAGCTTTTTAGTCAATGAGATAACGTTGACAGTGGTTGTGATGCTGAATTTAGTGGTAGCTAAATGCAAGAAGCTACTGAAGGTGGTGAAGCTGAGTGCTTCTTTTGTCAGATATCAGATGAGGCTTAATAGTATCATTTCTGTGAATACCTCAAGTCGCAGTACAGAGAGAGCAAAGGGAAACTTGGGGCGATACCGTCACACAGTGGACACCGCTGCTGAGGACTCGACGTAAGCCACAGGAGGTCAGTCACCATACAAAGCGGAAGGTTTGGAGTGGGACCACAGCCTATTGTCCCTGAGGCCACAGGCAAAACTTTCTATGACTGATTTTGCTGAACTGGCCAACAACCTCGCCACAGTGGCCCCTATCAGATCACCAAAGTTAAGTGCTGTGGGGCTTTGCTGGCACTCGGACAGGTGACCATCCGGCTCCTGAGCGCTGTAGGCAAGTGGGGTGCACTCAGCCCTCGTGAGGCCAATTGAGGAGCTACTGACATATGGCAGGGAGAGTGGTGTGCTGCCCACATACCCCTCCTCATCCGCATCCAGTGACACCTGTGGGCTAAGGACGACACGGCGGCCGGTCGGTACCGTTGGGCGTTCATGGTCTGTTGGGGCGGACTTTTTAGTTTTTTTTTCGCTGTGCTGCAATGGACAGCAGGAGTGGCAGTTGTTCCCAGCCGAGGTAAAGTATATTCCACTATTTCAGCAAGGGTACTCGTTTTCTGAGAAGCTTCCTGTAAGGTTGGTATCAGCTAGGCCGGCAAAAACATTCCGCTGAAATGGGCAAAGTGGGACGACACTGAGAGAGGCCAGATGCTGGGTGACCGAGAGAACTGTGGAGTTTCATAGATGTCACAGGGAAACCCGTTCTGATTGGGGTACTGACTGTCAGAAAACATAACAGGTAAAGTCTATTGCTTAGAGATGTGTCAGGATTGGAGGAACAGCTTTTTACCGTTTTATGGAGGGAGAGTCCATGGTACACGAATGATACGCTGTTGGTGAAGGAGTGCTTTACCATTTCTTAATTGGTGGTTTTAGCTCCATTTGTAGTTTGTGACAAACTCGAATGTAATGTGTGGAGGCAAGATAATTCGACTGTGAACTGCAAAGGAGGGTAGTCGATTCGATCTTGGACAAGAGGTTCGATTTTGGACTTGGAGCCCGGGTGAGAACGTGGATCAGGACGAGAGGAGGAGACAGAGGTGCAACGTTCAACCTGATGCAGAGGTGCACTGGGCTCTGCACCCTGAGACTTATGCACAGGCACAGTGAGCATTTCACAGCACAGCAGCGCTTAGGGTGACTTTCTCTTACTTCATTGCACGTGCATGGTAGCAGTAGTCGCTGTCTCATTTGAGAGGAGTTAGAACGGAAAATTTTTTCACATTTTCGGATTTTATGTCATTATAAAATTTACAATTTTCAGAATAAAATTATACATACATATATATATATATATATATATATATATATATATATATATATATATATCAAAAAATATTTTTGTTGGAATGAAGACACCAAAGTGGGGGGTCAGTGATGCTGTTATTGTTTTAATGATGTCAACATTGGTAGGTCAAAAGTGCTACAGCATAGGGGAATTAATCCTGGAGCAAACTGCATTAGAGAACTTGAACGTATGGACAAGATTCACATTGATAAAGCAGAGTAAGAAGCACAGTTGGACAAAAAGGTGTCCAAAAAGAAGAAAAAACTTAGAAAAAGATCATTTGAATTATATACAGTATGGTACAGGGTGCTTCTGAATGACTTAAAACAAAAAATTAAGCATATATTAAGAGAGCTAGTCTTTTGAAACTTAAGAAGCCGTTCTTGAAAATTTACAATTTCTGTTTCATTTTTCCCTAAATCTCAGAAACCACTTCAAGTAAAGTATTCAATTTTTCAATGTGTAATAGCATACATATCCCAATTCTACTGAACTAAAAGAAGAACGTAATGTTATGTATAATTAAAATTAATTTGGATAACATAAAACATGTACACAAAAATTTATCTGTGTAATTAAAAAATTGTATTTCCGAAAGCAGTTGCTGAAATGCAATTACTGTAGTTCACTACACTCAGAACATACAGTACAATATCCTGTAAAAGTTTCATGTCAGTGGCTATAGTGGTCCCTGAAATACAGGGAAGCCAACTCACTAAATTTAACATTGTCAGGATAGAGCATTCCAACTCGCCTTAAGCACATTGTGGTTATTTGTTTCACGGTACAGTTCACAACCACTGTCATTCGTATTAATCACAGTCAGATCGCGCTATCCATTAGTCACCACCCTTTGTACAGCTTTTTCTACTGCCCATGAGAACACTTCACTCTGTGCACGTGAGGAAGAGTATAATCATTGTGTTATATTGACCCACGTCCCATTTAATTCTTGTCTTTTAGACATAGATCTGTCGTTATATTGAATTCTATTTGTTACTCAAATATAGACAAGAACTCTTGGTCACCTTTATTAATTTTAGTTATCTATGTGGAAAATAATAGTAGTCCTGGAATAAAAATGCCATATGTCATCTTCAGTTTCGCTACAGAGAGTAACTTGCCTTCTCATACCGATTTAAAGTTGTATAATTTTCACCATAGACAAGATATCTATACGGTGCAAAAATTGGTAATTGACAGTAAACAATGAAAAGCGCGATGTCACCCACGTGAGTGCTAAGAGGAATCCGTTAAACTTCGGTTACACGAGAAACCAGTCAAATAAAAAATAAAAAAACGCACAGAAAACGTTGTGGATAGTTTTTCCTTCACTCAGAAGTCTCAGCTACACTAATAAAAAAATACAGTGGTCCCTTAATGGACTTCAGAATGTTTTGCTGTAAATCGCTGGATTATAACGAGGCAATTTTATTCAATAATCGTGAGAAACCCAATTATATTAAGTTCGCTACAGTCAAGAATTTCAAGTCAGGAGCATCCCATACTGATGAATACTCGATGCTTCATCGGTGTGACCTCGAATTGCTATTCTTTGCTGATTTTATCTTTAATATCGCCTTGCGTGCTTTTTTAAATATCTCCTTTCATATTTTGAGGTAACGAGTGACACATTAGTAACATGTTTCATTGTTGCCAGAGTAATCAGGGACGAACGGTGAACTGTAGATTTTTTATGAACTCTGAAACGTTCAGTTGCCTTTTTCCCTCCCATTTTGAACAAATACATTGCACGAATCCCTGTCTGCAGCAGTAGTAGTTGCCAACGGAAGCACTATACAGGAATCAAAAGCGTTTTACACACTCTACAGGACATTCTTCGTCATAATAAATCCAAGGAAATGTGTTTTTCCATCCGTGGTATGACCTCGCTGACGGTTTCTTGGCACTTGTTGGTGATGTGCTACAGGAACTGGCAAAGACTCCTTGTTTTGGCTGAGGATGCTTTCCGCTGCTGTCGGTGCCAGTAATATCCACCTGTGATGACGAATTTATCAACTGCGACTAGGAAATTGTTCCAGCTCGAAAGTATGTATAGAAGCAATACTCAATATTGTGTTCCAGCTTTCCACAAGCGTCCAGTAACGGCTTAACGTTTGAAAACTGCGAAAATTTTTGCCTGTTGAAGAGCTTGAGCTAAACAATCAAACGATAACAATCCAGACTACGTGGAAATAATTTCACTGAAACCTTAAACCACAACGCTGTTACGCATTTTTTTTAAAAAAAATACTATTACGGTAGTCTGTAACAATCGGCTTCCTTGTGTCTCGGATTATTCTTTATTATTGCTCAATACTGGCAAGTAGATATTTTAAAACAATTGTTGACGAATGGAGTGGGCGTATTGTAGCGTGTCACTTGTAAGGAAACGTGAAATCAAGCCGAAGAGATGGGATTACATTCACAGTGGTGGTACTGTTATTGTGGGGAGTGCCTTCCACTTGGGCAGAGTAAGGCAAGGAACGGGGAAGTGTGCTGATTGTTTGCCTTGGCACAAAGACATCTGAAACAGGTATGTTTTAGACGTCAGACACTTTAATTTCCATTTCAGCGTTTTAATAGTTCATTACTTTTTGATAAAGGCAATGAGAAATGTTTAATTTATTTTGTTCTTACAAAACTAAAATTTTTGTGTGGATGTTCGAGCCCAGCGCAGCCACGTAGTCTTTACCAAATCCACTTTAAGTCTTAAAGCCGGATGACAGACGCAGACATGGAAGCGAAGGAAATCAGGGAAGCGTCGAGGCAGCATTATACTGTATGTATACTGAGGTACCAGTGATACACGCGAGTTGACTACTGTATATGACGCTTTTCAGGGAGACAGAGAACCATCCGCCTCTAAACTTACTTGCATCTGTGTTAAAGGATGACAGAGAGCGGACGGCGTGATCGATTGAGATGCAGCTGTAACGATGTTCCATTTAATGGTATACTGATGATGCATTCTACAGAGGGAGAAGCTGCTGTAGGTCAATTTTTCCACTGTTGTGTCAGGATGCATCAGTCGCGTAACATAGCCTGCGTTCGACTCGTATTCTGTATGTGATTTAAAGCACTGTCTACTTGCGATCGTTAACGGTGAACCTGTCGGTCACCAGAGAACTTCCATCTCATGTGTGACGAAACGTGACACAGTCCTCTAAACGAACTATCATTTATGCGATGTACTCCATCCCCCTGTCGCATCTTGGGTGTAAAATCAAGACTTCAGCTTCATAACTAACTTAGCGGTAGGTGTTTGTGAGGCACTGCAATCCGCGTGGATACATTTGCATGATAGATGTGCTGTTTACAGAGTTAGTGGCGGGATGACTTGTAACTTTCACATGTCGGACGCTGCTGCTATGTTTTTATCTGTTTCCTTGTAAGAGGTATTCCCCATTACTAACCATAATTTTATATAGGGCTGATGCAGGCATAGTATAATTTCTGAAGCGTGATCAGACGTGAACAGTGGACGCTAATACATCTCTAGAAAGCTATATTATGCTCGTGTAACACAGAGCGAATGTTTCAAGGAAGTATTTCTCTCGTTTTACGGTTCGATAACATAGTTTATTGTAGAAAAATCGGGAAGAAGGATGTATGTCACGCGCTTCAAATATATTTCTTACATTGGAATATTAACAGCACTACATTCCATACCACTGGTAGGTTGGAAACGCAAGCAGTCTAACATCATAGCCCGTTTTAAGTGCTGAACGTTGTAGCCTTGGGAGTGCTTCTGTTTATGTTCTCTTACCAGTACCTTCCAGGTACTGAGCCTAGACTCTGGAATAATACTTTAAAATTGATAGCCTGGTTGATTTACGCAAAAATGCTTCAAACTCCATCCGTCTGGAGCTCCATCGCGTATAAAAAATCACCCGTTTCTTGTTCTTCTTCACTGTCTGCTATTACATCACAACACTTTCAAATCTGTCACTATACATCGATATGGAGCGCTAATCTCCTCGACATGGGCGCATCTTGAGAAATCTTGTGCACTTGGATGGGCGAGGAGGACTCAGCAAGCTCCATTCATTCACGAGACGTGGAATGTAGCAGTCTACGTCTGATCGATTGCAGATTAAATCAGTAACAGTGCTGCCAAGCGGGTTGGTCAATGACAGTGTGAGGGGGGTATTTCAGTCTCTAATTTTACCCTAAGACTTGGAGAATGCTCTGTGAGTCCCATCAGCATAGAGATAGATCGTAAATTAAGCACTATGCTCGAAGTGTTAGAAATATGTAGTGCGCTGTCTGATATACTTTGATGATGGATGTGTTAAGGAGAATTAACAATGCATAGTCATCTAACCACATTCGCAATGGTACTCGCAAAGTGGGGATAGGGTGGTTTACCTATAATACTCAAAGTGGGAAACATGCTCTCACATCATTGGTTGGTGTTGAAATTAACTGTAAAATTGATAAAATTTTTCACACAATCAACTGTAACGCTTATTATTTCAGTACATCTGGAGTGTCTTTTCCATCCCATCCTTCCACTGGTACGCTGTTGGTTACCACATAATGGTTGACTAACATCGCTTGTTTGAGTTGGAGAAAGAGTTTTGGTGGAGGGACATCACCTTCTGGAGCCGACCAGAGTGGCCGAGCGGTTCTAGGAGCTTCAGTCTGGAACCGCGTGACCGCTACGGTCGCAGGTTCGAATCCTGCCTCGGGCATGGATGTGTGTGATGTCTTTAGGTTAGTTAGGTTTAAGTAGTTCTAAGTTCTAGGGGACTGATGAACGCAGAAGTTAAGTCCTATAGTGCTCAGAGCGATTGGAACTATTTTTTGAACACCTTCTGGGGATTGGTAGCATCGTAATGGTGATCGCGTACATGACTGCAATATGAGGACTCAGTCGAAACAGAACGCGGAGCCACCAGCTATTCCGTCGCTGTGATATATGAGTTTAAATGTAGAGGTCATCAATCACTTTTGGACAGCAGTACAGAAACTCTCCACAACGCTGCACAACTCTTTCAATTTCCTTATGTTGTAACTGTCTTTTATTTGAAATCATTCAGTGTAGCCGGAGTACCAAGATGATTTACACCGTGCGATGTCTAGTTTTCTCCGAGAGGCAAAGGATCAGAACGTGTTAATGTCAGTTTCGAACCTGACACAAATCTCGAAGTAGCGGCGCAAAAACTAAATGTATGGCAGTGTAGAAAACGTGCGTGCTACAGCAGAAAAAAAAAACAATGTTTCAAACAACGATGCAGGGTCACAAGGAGCATCTCTTGTGACTTACAGTATGGTCTGTGGGATACGGTCATCCTCCTACAATACAGGTGATGAAACTTTAAACTGGTCTGTGCAGCGGATCAATACCTGTATATTTAATTTGATCGTCACATGTGCTTGATGCCGGCATGCATGCGGTATTTGTTTTCGACATATGGGAGGAGAGAGATGCAGTAAAAATCTTGTAGAGTTCTCTATCGGGTGAAGTTAATGGAGTAATTCGTAATTTTTCTCTGGTGGATGGAATAGAATAACGATGATAGAATGTTGGGGTGATAGACGTGAATGGGCCCTGAGAGACGTGGATCTACAGTACCTGCTTGTAGTTTGGAGAAACACCACAATGCAGCAGCAAAATCTATGTCCTTCTCCCTGTTCTCGTACTGTCTAGTATACTACCTCGTGTTGCAGGAGCAGGCTTCGTTTCCATCGATTATTCAAAACACAGTTCTGTCGCAGTAACTCAGATTCGCCTGTTTCTACACAGGTTGCAGAAGGTGCTAGATATAGTTTCCCCCGACCTCTACTCAGTTCCGACTTACATTGGAACGACCAAGTGCCCAAAGCTGCAGGGATGGTAGCGCAGAGTCTGAGGGGCAGTTGCAGCATGCATAGGGGCTACCTAAAACGAGGTGGGAATTTTACTGGAGCAAACAGGTTCGAGAAAGGTGACTTGTTTCGAGATATGAGAGTGCCAGAAATATGATTCAGGAGTGGATGTAATCATTAAAAGTCTTCTCCATAGGATCCAACGCAGGTATGAGGTTGAATGGAAAGACTTGATTCCAAATCATAATCATTTCTAGTGGATAGCGTAGCACTAGAGATCTGAAAAGCTAGTGTACATTTCTTACGACCTCAATCAGGACACAGTCTACTACTGTTTGTGATCCTTCTCAATCAGTCATCGCCTATAACTCAGTGGGTATAGCGCAGAACCTCTGACATGGTATCGAGACAGAATACGTTACAAATACTGGAGAAGTATCTAGTGGGGGCGGCGTGAAGGGGTTGCAAATAGCGGTTTCGTTCCACGTTCCTTAGCCGAATCACTTTCAAAATTTAGCAATTTTATGACGAGGTTGCATCGTGGGCTACGTCTAACTGAACTAATGGTCTGATAATATACACCCCGGCGATCACCGTCCAGGTATTTGTCTGGAAAAACCACGTGATTGGTAGGTAATGCCATACGTGGATTTATAAATCCGATATAGCTTTTAATATGGCTACTTTTGTGCACATGTAGAACCAAGACCACTTGTGACAATAGTATACAGTAGTTGTTGGGATCGGTTTTTTTTTAACATCTGGCGGTTTGTAAGATGATTAAACCTCTAAGACACAGTGGTAGCACACGCAAGAAAAATTTATGAGGCATGTCCATCCATCGTTGATTTTCGGTCAGTATTATTTCCTATCGCCAGCGATCAGTTATTAACGAAGTATTATACTTAGTAGTAGGGGGTGCGTGATAGGTTCGCCTTGAGCATCAGGCTTATAAATAATGTGTTTGTGTACCGAAATGTGCGAAGGAAATGACTATATCCATTCGTAAAGAAGGTGTGGATTTGATGTATAGTACTGTGAGAGCAAAGGGAAGAGTATGTCAAGTCATAAGAGTGGTACTGATATTTCTGTTTCCAGAGCCACTGCCATCAACAGGGTGTATTAACGATGCTTCGCTCATTGTCGAATATCGTTCAACATTTAGCTGTCAGTACAGGGATAAAATATATATGTGAGCGATTTCTTAGGATGATGATTCCACCTGTGCGTGTTTGGCATGCAGCGCCGGTGACGTTTCCTGTTAATGGTATGAGCTCTCCGAATGGAGAGGCCTGTTGGAGTGTACGAATGTAGATGACTTAACCGCGTTGTCCTCTAAACGACCGAATAGCGAACTAATACTTACTATGTTTTGGGTAGCTTTCGTGATCGCGTGGAAATTTGAGAAGACTGAATATGGAGGTGCGTTTGAGCTGGACCGTTATTCCCTCCCATGTAAATTGTTTGGTTGACTGCTTCTGCATATTTCGCGCCTATGTTTAGCTTGAACAGTCCCCTGCTGACTTGCAGGGTCCACGGATTCGTGAGGTCGTCTCCATACCCGTACACGTCCATCCGCTCGATACAAGTTGAAACGAGACTCGCCCAACAAGGCGACATGTTTCCAGGTATCAACAGTCCAATGTCGGTGTTTGACGGGCCCGGGCCAGGCGTAAAGCTTTGAGTGGTGCAGTCGACGAGGGTACACGAGTGATGTTTCGTTGAATGCTTCGCAGGCTGACACTTGCTGATGGCCTAGCACTGAAACCTACGGCAATTTGCGGAAGGGTTGCACTTCTGTCACGTTGAAAGTTTCTGTTCAGTTGTCGTTGGTCCCGTTCTCGCAGGATCCTTTTCCGGCAGCAGCGATGTCGGAAATGTGATGTTTTCTCGATTCCTGATATTCAGGGTAGAGTCGTGAAGTGGCCGCCTCGGAGATGCTGTGTCCCATCACTTGTGCGGCGACTAGGAGTGCGCGTTCAAACTGACTCAGGTCTTGATAAGCTGCCCCTGTGGCAACACTAACCGATCCGACAACTGCGCCAGACACTTGTTTTATACACAGGCGTCGGTGAACGCAGCGCCGTATTCGGCCTGTTTACATATCTCTGTATTTCAATACGTATGCCTATACCACTTCTTTGGCGCTGTGTATGCTTGCAGGACATTAAGTTAAGGAGGAGGGACGTCATAGACTAAGATGTGTGAAAAAGTAGCTTTTGCTTGAAATAGAGCGCAAATTACGAGCTTTATACTCATAATGAGAGTAGTTAGCGATTTCTAACACACTTTAACGATAATTTCAAACATCTCCTAAACTGTTTCTCGCTTACAAGCTTAAGGTCACATATTTAACACATTAGCTCATTTGTAAAATAACCACACGTTTGAATCTGTCTGATACGTGGGGTTCGATTCTTTAACCAATGGTGTACAGCTAACCTAACTGGATAAACAGAGTGCTGAATGAAAACTGGAGGGCAACGAGAAAGTTTGTTTGCAGACAGGACACCCAGCGCATACCACCGACGTGTACAGATTCGTTTCAATGCAACACAGGTGCAAAGGCAGAAGGGGATAACGAAATAAAGTGCAGTTACTCTGTAACGAGCCACCACACAGACTGTGGGTCCCTCATACAGAAATAGTGAATTTACATCTAGACCTGTGTTCCGGAAGTCAAGTGGCCGCGTGTGGAGAGGCTTCCTGCTGTATCAGTAACTTGAGCCCCCCCCCCCCCCCCCCCCCCCCCTGCCGTGCTCCATTCGTGAGTGGCTCGAGGGAAGAGTGACTGTCGGTACGCCTCTGTACCAGCTCTAATTTTCTCGAATTTTCGCGTTGTGGTTATTTGGCGAGACGCATTTTGGAGAAAGTAATATGTTGTGCAACTCTTCCCGAAATGTACTGACTCGGAATGTGAACGGTAAACGTCGCCGCTAGGCACGACGCCTGTGTCGTAGCAGCTGCCACTGGGGTTTGTCGGGTGTCTCCGCAACGCTCTCGCACCGACCCAACGATTCCGTGACCAAACGCGCCGCTCTTTGTCGGATCTCCTCCACCCCTCGTATCAGTCCTGCCCGGTAAGGTAGTCGGTCGAACAAGTGGTTTGTAAACTACTTCTCACGGGTATGAGTTACGATTCCTTACAATTCTTCCTATGAATCTCTGTCTGGCATCTGCTTTTCCTACTTTTTGCTTTGTATGGGCACTCCTCTTAATGTCACTCCAGACATTTACTCCAGGATATCTCACGGTAAACACTGTTGCCAGCAATTTGTCACCGGTAGTGCAGTTGTACAGTAGTAGATTTGTTTTCTTATGTGTGGTTCAAATGCCTCTGAGCACTATGCGGCTTAACTTCTGATGTCATCAGTCGCCTAGAACGTAGAGCTAATTAAAGCTAACTAACCTAAGGATATCACGCACATCCATGCTGAGGAAGGATTCGAACCTGCGACCGTAGCGGTCGCTCGGTTCCAGACTGTAGCGCCTAGAACCGCACGGCCACTCCGGACGGCCTCTTGTGTGTGGGCAATATGTCACATTCATTTACATTCAGAGGCAACTGCCAGATCGTGCACCATTCACTGTCCTTTGCAGGTCATTCTTCTAATCGTTAGTATGTTATAGACAACATCATCAACTGTGAACAGCCCTAAAGAGGTATCACATACATTGTAAACACGAATTGCCCTGTCACACATCCTTGGGGTAATCCGAAAATTACCTTTACATCCGTCGATTTGGTTCCGTTGAGAGTCACGTGTTGAGTTCTGTGTCCAAGGAAGTCTCGAATCCAATCGCAAATCAGTTGTGATACACGGTAAGCCAGAGTATTTTTTCCACTAAACAGCAGTGCTGACCTGTACGGAACACCTGTCTGAAGTCGAGGAACACGGTGGCAACCAGAATTACCTCCGATATTTTATGACTGGAGTTTACGGTGAGCCTGTGTACACGACCTGCGTTCCTCGCTGTTAAGTTTACGCTAATTCCACCTTAAGCCATTCTGGATAGGAAGTCCTAAGTTGCCGATTCCCGACCTTTCTTGGACCCCTGCCGCTGAGTGCAGTCGCATCTAAGTACTGCCTCCACCCCCACCCCCACCCTCCATCCCTGCCCCCTCCCCCGTTCTCTGCCGCTGTTCCTCCCACCTGGCCAACTTCAGCATGTAATTCAACTTTAGAATGAAAAAGAATTTTCTTCGAACACTTAATTTTTTAAATGCTGTTGTTTTCAGTCCAGAGACTGGTTTGATGCAGCTCTCCATGCTACCCTATCCTGTGCAAGCTTCTCCATCTCCCAGTACCTACTGCAACCTACATCCTTCTCAATCTGTTAAGTGTACTCATCCCTTGGTCTTCCTATACGATTTTTATCCTCCATGCTGCCCTCCAATACAAAATAGGTGATCCCTTGATGCCTCAAAATATGCCCTACCAACAGATCCCTTCTTTTAGTCAAGTTGTGCCACAAGTTTCTCTTCTCTCCTATTCAATACCTCGTCATTAGTTATGTGATCTACCCATATAATCTGCAGCATTCTTCTGTAGCACCATGTTTCGAAAGCTTCTATTCTCTTCTTGTCTAAACTATTTTTTTTTTAAATGACGAAATACGAATTTAATTTAGTTTTTGTGCGTGTTTTACTAAAACGCGAACTTATCAGCCGACGAAACAATGGAGACTGCTTACACAGTACGCTTCCTCTCCTTACGACACTTGCTTCACCGACACCCTGCACCTCCACTTGGAATCAACGTCTTCGCCAGTCATCGGGGCTCAGTTCGAAATGGGATCCATTACTGAAGACAGTTCTTCTCCAGTCAATGAGGTTCCAGGCCGAAGACGTGTCTGGAGACGCCCCAGACACCAGTGGTACACCAACCTGAGAGTTGCCTGCCGTACGGTCTGACGGCCGGAAGTGATGGATGGGCCTCTTCGGTCGTCATCCGCTGCACCCTACCGGCACAGCTGAACGTCGACGATGTCCTTCGTCCCGTTTTGTTGTCCTCCATGGTAAGCCATCCTGGGCCTACATTTCAGCAAGATAATGCTCGCCAGCACATTGATGAGAGCTTCTATAGCTTGTCACCGTCCTTATCAAATCTACCTTGGGCAACAATGTCGCCATATCTCTTCCCACTTGAGAATGTTTCGAGCAATATACGCAGGGCCCTCCAACCGTATCGGTGTTTCGATGATCTAACGCGCCACACGGACAGCATTGGTTCGATTCCCTGAGGAGGACATCCGACAACCCTGTCAATGAATGCCAAACCGAATAACTGCTCGATCAAGAGCCAGAGGTGGATCAACGCGTCATTGACTTGCTCAGTTCATGAACCTCTTTCTCCCGAATAAATGATTCAATTTTTCTGAAATTATGATCACGTGTTTGTCGGTACACGTACGTCATATCTAACGATTTCTGTGGGATTCGGATTATTTCCTTGGTGGTGAGCCGTTTTTGTGTCTTCGAGTGTATAGTGAGTGTTAGACTCTTACACAGTTAACATAATGGTAATGATCTTTTAAAAATAATTTAGCTTCGTTACTGAAACGCGGTCGAACCCTTTTGTTTTTACACCTCAGAAAATTCGATTTTACGGATCGAGAGGGTAATTAACCCTCAGATTGGGTACAACTGTCCCAGATGCTCAAAGGTTGTTATCGATTCCAGTGGTCCCGAGTCAAACTGTACGGGGCCATTTCACACTTTTGGAGCATTACGAGACCGCTGGCAGCTCCTGTCCGTCTGCGGTGAAAGAGCAAAGTGTGAACCGCCGCGGCGTTGTTTACAGCCGCCATGGGCGGGCCGTGTCAAGGCCGAGGGGCGCGGCCGTTACGCGGACGCATCGACCGGCGTATCCTAGCGACAGGTCGATGTTGTGGCCGGCGCGGCGGCTGGTCGATTCGCGGACGACCGGAAGTGGGCGCAGGCGGCAGTCTCCAGCCGGCCTCCAGGCGACGCGGCGACGCACATCGCTGGAGAACGGGCCGACGCCGTAGGTCAGTAAGTGGCAGCCGGGCGGCGCTCCGGCGCTCGCTCCTGGACAGGGCTGGGAGCTCACACTGACACCCCCCTCCTCCGCCCAAATTCTGCAAAAAGTGCCCTCACCACAAACGTCTACAATCTTAATATAACAACAACAAAGAACTCCGACTGACAAAAACAATCACCCACAACACACGGGCAGATGTCAATCCAACACTCTACATGTACACACCGTCGTCCAGTGTATAAGAGATTACAGTTGTAATTCTCTGAAACAGGTAGAAAGGTCACAGGGTGCATTAGGGTCGTTCGCATTTAGCGTTTCTACGAGGCCCAGTAGGGTATATAACGGTGATGAACAGTGTCAGATGTCGAACGATCACTGTGGTTGACGCCCCGTACTGGTGCGACAGTCCTCAGAGAGTCTGAAAGCAGTCCGATCGCAGGACTCCGTTAGGCCGTGTGGTGTGACGGTGCAGTATCCGGATTTCTGGTGCGTTTATATGTGACAGTTGCTCTGTGTCGGACTGCACAGGAATGTGAGAGCAGGCACAGTGGCTGTGCAAGTTTCAATCGACCAGAGCTGAGCACCACGAGGGAGGATCACCGTACTGTGCACCGAGTGCATCACGACCGCTTCGCCGGCCGGTGTGGCCGAGCGCTTCTAGGCACTTCAGTCTACAACCGCGCGACCGCTACGGTCGCTTGTTCGAATCCAGCCTCGGGCACAGATGTGTGTGATGTCCTTAGGTTAGTTAGGTTTAAGTAGTTCTCACTTCTAGGGGACTGATGACCTCAGATGTTAACTCCCGTAGTGCTCAGAGCCGTGTGAACCATTTGAATGACCCCTTTGTTGTGTCTGCTGCCTGTGGACGAGTGACTCTGTCATCCTGCACCAGTGGCAGGCTGGTAGCAGCAGCCAGACTACGCAATTCTCGTTCTGCACACAGGCTGCCATCGGCACCATCACACGAATGGCTGAGTCTCGAGTTCTGCTGTGACTGGGAACCCTCGACTGCTGATAAATGGCATCACACTGTATTCGGCAATGAATCACAGCGCTGCCCAACCTGGATGGCCACTGTCAGTGAGTACGGTAGTGACCCGTAGAGAGGTTCCGTCAATCCGCTGTTTCGTAGAGGTGCAGTGGTGTTACTCATGGCGTCATTGTGTGGAGTGCCACCGTGTTTGACTTCTGGTCACGACTGGCAGTGACTGGAAGAACTCTGATGGCGCGATGATACATCCCAGACATTGTGCGTCTCACCTGTTACCCCTCACGGGGGGATATTGTGGTGCTATTTTTCGACACGATAGTAGTTCTCCACGCACCGCACTTATCTCTGATAAATGTCTGCACAGTATTGAGCTACTCCCGTAGCCAGTAAGATCCCCAGGTTTTTCCACAATATGTGATGTGTTGGACCAACTAGGAAGTCAACTCTGACTCAATGGCAGTATTCAGAATATCAAAGCTCATTTGGAACAGTTGTGGGCCAGCTCGCCTCACAAACGTACATGACAGCATTTTGACACCCTTCCCAACAGAATCAGCTGAAGCACCCTGGCCAGTGGGTGTGGAACGTCAGTGGGCTTATTCTGCCAAGTTCTTTCTTAATTTCACTCCATTGTGTAATCACCGATGTAACGTCACATACCCTCTCAGCCAGTGAAGTTTCATTCCGTTTCCTCCTCCCTTTCCAGGTGCTTCAGCTTATTTTTTCAGGCAGCCAGTGGATGAACGTTTTCAGCAAAATTTGCTTTTGGGGCAAGTGTCGAGTCCTAACTCCTTCTCCAGCTCTCGGATAAGCGCCCATAACGTCAGCTGGTAGTGACCTCACGATCCAGATCTGGTCTGACACCAGTCCTCTCGGGGCTTCCGACTCGCTCCAGTTCCACTGGAAGTGCGGGAACTTCAGGAAAGGACTGACTTCCGTTCGCATCAGTATCTAGCGATACAAATATGTCGTGAAAGCTGAAAATCTGTGCCCCGCACATCCTGAGAGCGACAGCCTTAACCATCCAGCTACCTCAACATGCCTCCAACCCCTGACTCGGACTCTCACTGATATATCCACCTCTGATTTCACAACACCCATATCTCAGTTCCTCTCAGCCGGTGTGTAGGCACAGAATAGAACAGCACCACCAGAAGATCGGAGTCAGTGCAGCACCAGGCTTCAGCCTGCTATGACCGATAAGATAAAATTAAGTAAATTCACTTAAATGAATTTAATGCATTGATGGTGACACTGGCACATGCTTTGGGAGTCACACGTAGAAGCATCAGAGGCGTGAAACTTCAAGTCTGACCTGCATACATACTCAGAGAGGCCGACTTTCGAGGCAGCTGCTCGCAGTTTGTAGGAAAATTGTGTCGGAGTAGCAATCTGGCAAACATTTCTGGTTATTACAACATATTCAGACCCATCGTACCAGAACGATCCTCACTTAAATCGTTTTATTTCAGGGCATTTTATCATTTCATTTATTGGTACATTTGTATACAAAAATCTCTAAGTTAATGTTTAAAATATATGGAAAAATGTATAAAATCTACTGCTGTCTTTTTAATAGAGCTTCGAAATTCGTGATAGTGATTTATCCGTAAAATTTTGTTGATGTTTCATAGCATCTAGGTGGAGTTTGTTGTACATTCTAAGACAGTCTGCTTAGGTAGCTGAATGGTCAGCACGACGGAATGTGCCGGCTGTATCGGAGATTTTCTCCGCTCAGGGACTGGGTGTTGTGTTGTCCCAATCATCATCACCTCATCCTCGTCGACATGCAAGTCGCCGAAGTGGCGTCAACTCAAAAGACTTGCACCAGGCGAATGGTCTACCCGACGGGGGGCCCTAGCCACCCGGCATTTCATTTCATTCTAAGACAAAAGAAAAACCGACACACCACCGAGGAATCATCAGTGTGGGGCGGAAGTTGGTAGATATGATGTACATGTACAGACAAACAAATGATCACAGTTTCAGAAAAGCTGGATGATGTACTCAAGAAAAAGATCTTCACAAATTGAGCAAGTTAATAACACGTTCATCCACATCCAGTCCATATGCAGGCAGGTACTCGGCTTGGCACTGACTGACAGAGTTGTTTGATGTAGACCTAAGGGACACTGTGCCAAATTCCGCGTCAAACTGTCGAAATCCAGATGTGGTTGCAGGACGCGGTCCGTAATGCTACGGTGACCTTGCTGGAAGACTCTCGCCATGTGCAGATGGGCATTATCTTGTTGAAACGTAAGCCCAGGACGGCTTGCAACAAAATGGGGCGTAGAATATCGTCAACGTACCGCTGTGCTGACGGCACTCCTAGTTGTCGGATTGTGTAGGGGGCGACAGCCAGATGGCATCGCACCATTGCCCAGCAAGTCTCAAGTCACATCTTCACTGGTCATCGGGGCTCTGTCTGAAGTGGCGTTCGTCACTGCTGCACTCAGTCAGATTACGTAAAACCTGTTTCGGATATGGCCACCAAGTAATTATTTTTCTATTATTACTCTTCTCTTTTTACTATTTTAGGGTGGGTCGCCCTGTGAAATGATTACTTTACTACTGCGGGAGGATAAACGTATAATATAAAAGGTATCCAGGCGGAACTAATGGATCAAAATTTAAATTTTGGAGATAGGCAACGCTATCGATCTAATTTTTTTTATTATTTTATTTTTATTTACACGCAAGTTCTGCAGGACCAAATTAGGAGCAAATCTCCAAGGTCATGGAACGTGTCAATACATGAACTTACAACATAAAAGTAATAACAGATAAAAATAAATGTTCATGAACCTGAAAAAAGTCATTCCATAAGTTTAATAAACGCTATCAGCAATACAATAAGAATCAGCTTAATTTTTCAAGGAACTCCTCGACAGAATAGAAGGAGTGACCCATGAGGTAACTCTTCAGTTTCGATTTGAAAGCGCGTGGATTACTGCTAAGATTTTTGAATTCGAGTGGCAGCTTATTGAAAATGGATGCAGCAGTATACTGCACACCTTTTTGCAGAAGAGTTAAGGAAGTCAGATACAAATGCAGGTTTGATTTCTGCCTAGTATTAACCGAGTGAAAACTGCTTATTCTTGGGAATAAACTAATATTGATAACAAGAAACGACAATTAGGAATATACATATTGAGAAGCCAATGTCAAAATACCCAGAGTCGTGAACAGAGGTCGACAAGAGGTTCGTGAACTCACACCACCTATTGCCCGAACCGCCCGTTTTTGAGTCAAAATTTCCTTGTAGAATAGGAAGAGTTACCCCAAAATATAATACCATATGACATAAGTGAAAGAAAATAAGCAAAGTAGACTAATTTACGTGTCGAAATATCACTCACTTTTGATACCATTCGAACAGCAGAAATGGCAGCATTAAGACTTTGAGCAAGATACTGAACGTGGGCTTTCCACGACAGCTTACTATCTATCCGAACATCTAGAAATTTGAACTGTTCAGTTTCAATAATCATATGCCCGTCCTGTGAGATTAAAACGTCAGGTTGTGTTGGATTGTGTGTTAGAAACTGTAAAAACCGAGTCTTACTGTGATTTAACGTTAGTTTATTTTCTACAAGCCATGAACTGAGTTCATGTACTGCACTGTTTGAAACCGAGTCAATGTTGCACACAACAACCTTTACTACCAAGCTAGTGTCATCAGCAAACAGAAATATTTTAGAGTTACCCATAATACTAGAAGGCATGTCATTTACATAAATAAGGAACAGGAGTGGCCCCAACTCTGATCCCTGGGGCACCCCCCACCTGACAGTACCCCACTCAGACCCCACATTAAGGCCGTTATTAACACTGTGAATAATGACCTTTTGCTACATGTTACTAAAGTAAGAGGTGAACCAATTGTGAGATACTCCCGTATTCCGTAATGGTCCAACTTCCAGAGCAATATTTTGTGATCAACTCAATCAAGCGCCTTAGTTAAATCAAAAGATACGCCTAGCGTTCGAAACTTTTTGTTTAGTACCTCACAGAGAAAAGACAATATAACATTTTCAGTTGTTAAACGACTTCTAAATCCGAACTGTACAACCGATAGCAAATCTTGTGATATAAAATGATCAATTAACCTTACATACACAGCCTTTTCAATAACTTTTGCAAATACTGATGGCATAGAAATAGGTCTAAAATTATCTACATTATCCCTTTCTCCCTTTTTATGAAGCGGCTTTACTACTGAGTACTTTAATCGCTCAGGAAACTGACCATTCATAAAGGAAAAATTACAAATTTGGCTAAATACAGGGCTAACATGTGCAGCACAGTGCTTTAATATTCTGCTAGACACTCCATCATAACCATGAGAGTCCTTAGTCTTCAGTGATTTAATTATTGACTCAATCTCCCTCTTGTCTGTATCTGTATTCAGACATCAACCTTGGAAAGGCATTAGCCAAGAAAGTTATATGATTTCCTGTAGAAATTAAACTTTTATTTAATTCACCAGCAATGCTCAGAAAACGATTGTTAAATACTGTACATATATCTGATTTATCAGTAACAGAAATATTTTTACTGCGAACTGACTTTATATCGTCGACCTTGTGCTGCTGACTAGACACTTCCTTCACAAGTGACCTTATGATTTTAATTTTATCCTGTGAATTAGCTATTCTATTTGCACACCACATACTCTTTGCTTTGCTAATAACATTTTTAAGCACCTTATAATACTGTTTGTAATGGGCTACTGTAGCTTGATTGTGACTACTTATAACATTTTGATATAATTCTCGCTTTGGTCTACATGTTATCCTTATCCGACTAGTCAGCCAACTGGGCTGTCCATTACTGCTAGTACCCTGTTTACAATGTTCTAATGGAAAGCAACTCTCAAAGAGCATGAGAAATGTATTATGGAAAGAATTGTATTTATCATCTATATTCTTGGCACTATAAACATCTTGCCACTCTTGTTCCTTGGCGAGTTTTAAAAAACTATCTATTGCTGTTGGATTAACTTTCCTACATAGTTTGTAATTAAATATGACGTTGGTTTGAGTACAAAAGCCTTTTAGTCTTAGAATATTTGACACTAGATACACAACCATGTACTCTGGAACATTTTTTCACATTTGGAAAAACTGTACTTTTTCAGAATAATTTTTGTAATTTCGGAAAAAGACATCAGTACGCAAAAAGTAAAAGCTATCATTTAAAAATTGAATAACAAAATATATTAAACTTCTGTCACTGGGTTGGCTAGAGGGCACAGTCTGACAAGTGTTCCACTTCACAACATTCTCCCCTGATATTCATTATTAATGAGAATACCAATCCGTGTAAAACCTGAGCAAAACGAGGATGTTCGTAGCGTACACGTGCACAAAAAGACGCATATATTTATTACCACTAAAGGAAAATTAATTCGTAAATTAATTTATATGTATGCTGAAAAACACTGAAGTCTGAAAGTTTCGCTGCTTATCTAAAAGCACAAGTCCTAATCCGTAGTACTGGCCCGGTGTGTCAATTTGGCGCAACGAAGACGCAAACTTTGCAGTTCCCTGGCCATCCTAACGACAAATCCTTGACCAAAAGCCTGGCCTGGCGATACAGTTAAGCCTCTCTGTCTTCCTGCCTCCACCCCGAAATTGGCAGAACGGTTACGGCAGACTATATTATGTTTGTCATCCACGAGAACCCCATTAGATGATCAAATAGAACCGTACATAATGGGTTTAAACACACAATTAGGTCATAGCAAGAATTCGGGTACACAAAATATAGATGTAATAACTGTGATAAAACGTCTCTTCCCTTTTCTTCACGTTTGTTACCGTCACACACATCCAACTAGATGCAACCAAACACAAAAATATTTCAGCAGCGAGATTTAATTATATGAAATGGATCCATTTCAAGATAAATTATCTGCTATAATATACCCAAAGAACACAAAAAGTTCTTTTTGCTTTGAGTGCATGTACTGAAATCGCACCGAACAGACTAGCTTAGGATAAACTGGTACGTCCTAGTCTGAACTAATTCTGCCTAGTCGGAACGCATGTCGCTGCCTGTACGAACGGGGAATCCCCGGATCATCGCTGGCTAGCCCCTCGCGCCTCCCCACCGCTCTTTGCTCGCACTGTTCTTTGTTTTGAACGGTATTTTGCATCGACGAGTGAGTTTAAAAGATTTTATTGTAATCCTAGTATAATTATTGTAAGGCGTTTCATCATGGATTAGCCTTCGTGTAGTAGACACGCCACTCAAAAGCTGTGGAGAGAAAAGTTTCTGGAGGAAATTTTTCAGAGAGACAACAAAAAGTCTTCTCATTACAATGTGTTACCAGTAGACGAATATGCGGATTTGGTTAAACAAGTAGAAGACGCGGAAAAGTTGGAAAAAAGAACATCATTATAAAAAAAGAAGACTGAAACGATTTGCTGTTTTGAAAACTGGAGATGTTAAAAAAACTCATTGCACGGTGTGAAGGGAATAGAAAGTACTTTGTTCGAGCTGATTGACTTTATGACGTGACTGACGCAGCTCATGTAGCTGTGCGTGGTGGTGGTCGCGACAGGATGTTAGCCGAGGCATCGAAAGTTTATGCCAACATCACAAAGGAAATGATATGCCTCTATTTATCAATATGTGATGTTTGTCAAAAAAAGAAGACAAAAAAGAAAAGGGGGCTAATTTCAAAGCCAGTTCTCCATTCGGAAACGAATAGCAGATGACAAATCGATTTGATTGATTTCGAAACACAACCAGACGGGAATTTAAAGCTCATTCTAGTTTACCAAGACCATCTCACAAAATTTGTTCTCCTTCGTGTGTTAACATCAAAGATGGCTGATGAAGTGGCTTATCATTTGGATGACATATTCCTAACTGTACGGGCGCCGTGCGTTCCCAGATCTGATAACGACAGATCCTTTGTCAATAATGTTATAAGTGAACTCGCAAAGCTTTGGTCAGAACTGGAAATAACCAAGGCACAACCAAAGCCAAGGCTCTGTTGAATGAGCCGACCAAGACATTGAAAATATGATAAGTTCTTGGTTAAAAGACAACAATTCGACGAAGTGGTCGCAAGGATAAGATATGTCCAATTCACGAAAAATCGAGCTTACCACTCTGGCATAAAACAAAAACCTTACAAAGCATTATTCGGAGTCGAACCTAGATTAGGACATTCCACTTCCTCATTGCCTCAAGAAATAATAAATGATATTCATGATGAATATGACCTAAAGAAGGCAATCGTAAATGACAGCAATACTGAACAGTAGGAACACAGTGATGACGATAGCATTGTGGAAATTGACATAAACGACATTCAAATGCTAGAAAAATTGCGACTGAAAATTAAAAAGAAAGCCTAAAAAGTGAAAGCCTCCTCTGACAAATTCCAGCCCATCCCATCCCATCATACATTGGAGACAACGTAACCGTACCTATTTCAGGTGTAGATACAGTCAGAGGTGACCTTCGAAACATAATTGGAGTAATACTTCAAAAGACTGATGACGGCCTCTACAAATTTGGCACGAAAGATGGCGTATTTCAAAAACATTATTGCAGGTATGATTTTATTAAAATTTTCCGTAATTCCTTTTTAGTAAAATATTAAAAAATATTTCTTTTAACTGGCCGGCCGGGGTGGTCGAGCGGGTCTAGTCGCTACAGTCTGGAACTGCGCGACCGCTACGGTCGCAGGTTCGAATCCTGCCTCGGGCATGGATATGTGTGATGTCCTTAGGTTAGGTAGGTTTAAGTAGTTCTAAGTTCTAGGGGACTAATGATCTCAGAAGTTGAGTCCCATAGTGCCCAGAGCCATTTGAACCAGGACAATGCGACACAGAGCAGGTGCAGAATTGCTATAGAGTGGCTCCAGGGACATTCTTCTCAGTTTAAACACTTCAGCTGGCCACGAAATTCCCCAGACATGAAAATCATTGAGGATACCTGGGATGCCTTGCAATGCGCTGTGTAGAAGAGATCTGCAGTCCCGCATACTCTTACGCATCTATGGACCTCCCTGCAGGATCCGTGGTGTCAGTTAGCTCCAGCACTGCTTCAGACATTAGTCGAGTCCACGCCGCGCCGTGTTGCGGCACTCCTGCGTGCTCGCGGGGGGCCTACACGATGTGAGGCAGGCGTACCGGTTTCGTTGCGTACAGCCTCGAGCTTTCGGCGGCATGTCCCTGCGCCATTGTCCAGTCCCGACGGAGTGCCGTACGGCTGTTGAGCTCTTTTCCACATACCGCCTGTACGAGTTGTGACATAAAATGGTGTCCAGTCCACCGATGTATAAAACAATGTTTCTTGCCTGCACTCGATTTATTTATTTAGCATACAGCATTGTGCATCACATTAATTAATTAGATATAAATAGTCTAGATACGAACATTATGTACGCATATAAAACATAGAGGTCATATAAAAGCGGAGCAGATATGAAAATACATAAAATATGTAGTATCGCAAAATATACTTGGAGATAACTACCGTGTTTTACGGACTATAAGACAGTATGGACTGTGAGATGCACCTTAATTTTTTTTAAATACCATTGTTCTCATTTTTATTATTATATTGCGAAGCCAGAGTAAAAAATATGTTAGTTTATAATAGCAAACTGACGTTGGAAATCCCTGAAAATCGTCATCATCTAGTTTCTGCCATGTTGCATTCAGTCCATTATTTTCACATTTAGTCTTCCTCATTTTTTTTTCAGTTCTTCTTTACTTGCCCGCCAATCTCGAATGGATTTTTCATTGCAGCTTCTCAGCTGCTCTTTTTCCACGTTCTTCTCCATATGCTACTTCTTTCGATTTATAGCCCACACTATATGAATACTTTTCACTTTTTTTCCCATTACGAAAGTAGGTACTAACAAAATACTGAACTGTTACCAACAACACAAATCACTTTCAGTTCACTGGCACCGTAGACCGCACTGCCGCATCATAGGCTAGACAGTGTTGTGGGTCTGAGACGCGACGAAAGAAAAAAAAAAAAAAAAGGCTCTGAGCACTATGGGACTATAGGTCATCAGTCCCGTAGAACTTAGAACTACTTGAACCTAACTAACCTAAGGACATCACACAACACCCAGCCATCACGAGGCAGAGAAAATCCCTGACCCCGACGGGAATCGAACCCGGGAACCCGGGCGTGGGAAGCGAGAACGCTACCGCACGACCCGCGACGAGAGAGATGCAGTGTTAGCAAGCTTGTGAATCCGAGCAACTGATTTTCGCCTCTTCGATGCACTGCTGCTGTAAGTTGAATCCAACGTTGCCAGATAGAGATAAGTTTCCCGCGGCAAGAATATATCGCCATTTTCAAGACCGGCGGGAAGTTTAAATCGAACACTGGACGTCTTTATATCAATATTGAGGGTAAGACGCACACGAATTTTTTAGGCAATTTTTGGAAGAAAAAAGTGCGTCTAATGGTCCGTAAAACATGGTACGGCCTTGCTACGACCCGAGCCGGCGTCAGACTGTTCTCGGGAGGTCGAGTCATCCTGCAGAGCGCCGGGGCGCTGATGAAGCATGGCTCAGTCAACAATCGTTTGATTTTGGTAAACATTTTTGGAAACAGTGATCAATAGAATATTATATTTTAACTAAACATCAGTCTTCATCACAACACTTCTCAATAACATAGGTGACCGGTTTCGGTTATATTTAGATAACCATGGTTCAAATGGCTGTGAGCACTATGGGACTCTAGAACTTAGAACTACTTAAACCTAACTAACCTAAGGACATGACACAACACCCAGCCATCACGAGGCAGAGAAAATCCCTGACCCCGCCGGGAATCAAACCCGGGATACATAACCATCTTCAGACCCATGGCTTCCTTGGAGGATGGTAGGCGGAGCACTCCTCAGCTGCTACGAAGTCAACATTTCCTCCAAGGAAGCCATGGGTCTGAAGATGTTTATGTAAATATAACCGAAACCGGTCACTTATGTTATTGAGACATAAGTGTTGTGATCCAGACTGAACTTTATTTAAAATATAACAATCGTTCATTGGTGAAAGTTTTATAATCACACTGTGTTCAGTTTACAATCGCTGTGAAAGTTTTATAATCACGCTGAATTCTCCCCGCCGCTGCTCGAAAGCTCGAAGTGGCACGCCAGTGACCGGCGAGGAACCTGCCGAGTGCAGGCCCTGGCGTCAGTGCCGCAGGAGGGCGCGGCGGCCGGGTGTGGCTGTGGACGTCCGTCATAGCCGTCGGCGCTCAGGTCCGGCTCCAGAAATCTGCTCGCCGCTGTTGTCGACACTCCGTGTCGGCGGAAGACACGGAGGACAGAACACGAGGCGGTCCCAGCATAAGAGCGGTCAGGAGGTGCTTGTACTGCCCCACTAGCGACGACACAGGCGCCCGGCGGCCAGCGCCCAACTGGATCAGCTCGCGTACAGGCAGATCAGTTCTTCAGCCCCGGAAGATCGGCCCGCCCCATCCCCGTTATGACCTTGTAGAACAGAAGTCCTCTGCATGGCCACGTGGCTGTGGATTGGCAGCAGTGGACTCCCAGTTGGTGGTAGCTCGTAGACCCTTGTTGAATTCGCCACAGATCCTGCAAGTTAACACAGCTGGTCTTCTGCCGGTATCAGTAATGCAGATACGGTGGCCTCACTCTGCAAATAAGCTTGAGAAGGGCGGAGGTTTCGCAGCAGCTGACGATGTGATTTCCTCCATCTCCCTCCCCCTACTCCTCCCCCGAATGTGCTCTCGTTTTCTGAACCTCCCAGCCCTCGCGGCTACTCTAGTGTTCAGCTTCACGGTTTCAGAGCGTTCATTTATGCGAATTTGGTACCATGAAAGGCAATCTTATGATATTTGTAGGTGGAGTTACTACATTTATCGTAACACAAAAGGGCATCCTGTGTGTGCCACTCTGTTAGCCAAAGTGCTGAATCCTTTGTTCTTAGCTTCCTTCTCGGAAAGTCTGATGAAATGAGCTCTCAGTTTGCTTACACCTCAGTCTTCCCTTGTTGACATTTGGTTCAGACACTGTTGAGTGGCTGGCAGATGCCCCCCCCCCCCCACCCCCCACCCCACTTGGCCACATGTCTGACGCTTCTTAAGGGGAGGTTTACTTTTTTTTGTTCAAAAACTCGATTCTTTTAAAATTTCATTTTTGGATCCATAAAAGTGTTTAGAACCCACCCCTGAAACGGTTTTCCGGAATACGGAACGGAAATGTTTGTTATTCGCGGTTGAACAGAAAAATTCACCTGCCTCAAATCGGCCTTTTTCACGCACCAATTTTTTTTTCTTTCGGAGGAGACGTTAATGTACCGGTGCTCGGAAGGAAACACACAAAATTCAAATTACAGTTTGAACGCCTCTGTTTGGAAGTTAGCCCCCAAGCATTTGCATTCTGGTGCGAAGACTGTGGAGACTGCGACTTTCCTGGCAGTGAGCAGCTTCAGCGAAGGGTATTCAGCAAATCTGAAGACCATGACAACGATGGACGTCACCCTGGGACTTTATTCGACGCAGTTCGCCAAGCATTCGGACGACCACCGGATTGAAGCGGCCGAAAACCGCCTGTCACCGGCCGTACGAGCGGCTCTGGAGCAGCGCAGGATGGCCCAGATCGAGCAGAACGCCCTCTGTGAGGAAGAGGAAGGACTAGTTTATGCACCCGGAATAGCACATTGAACGTACGTTGCATAATATTGCATTTATATGTAGTCAAAACTTCAAACGCGTTTTTCTCGAAATGACTTTTTTTATCGCGCGGTATGGTAACTTCAAATCTACTAAACCAATTCGTATGACTCTTTGTTTCCGACGAAGATAACTAAATTGTCTAGCAGTTGTACCTCTTTTATTCCGATCCATCAACTATAAATAATTTTACATGGCCGACGAAGTCGAAAAATCGATGAAAAAACCGTA
This sequence comes from Schistocerca gregaria, assembly GCF_023897955.1. Taxonomy (NCBI): domain Eukaryota; kingdom Metazoa; phylum Arthropoda; class Insecta; order Orthoptera; family Acrididae; genus Schistocerca; species Schistocerca gregaria. The sequence continues at coordinate 219,599,931 of NC_064929.1, forward strand.
TTTTTCTTCAAATGGCTGGCCGCCATTTTGTTTCCTATGGTCCAAATAACTTAAGCGAGGTACATCTCCTAAAGAATCTTATATACTTCGCTAACGTCAACTCAATTTTGATTTCAGACGAGCCGGCTGACTCGTGACATTCCGCGCGTGGAGCTCTACATCGACATTTTGTTCCGTTCCGACAGCACTTCCGCCTTTTCTGTTCGACATTTCCGGTCGAAAAAAATCCAGTTTGCAGAGGAAATACCAATAAACAATTTGACTAAATTTGACATTGATATCTGTAACATCTCGAAATTTTGTTTCTGCCCTTACTATTCCTCTGTGTAACAGCTTGTGAGATGCTTGTGCCCGGTAAAATTAACTGACTGGTCATGAAAACCCCCACAGAGTCTTGCCTAATGAAAATTCCCTCGTTTCTCCTGGTATGTTGACCCCTAAAATAATTTCACAGTGCAGTCTGACTTCAAGAATAATCTTAAAAGAGGCAAACTTTCTTAACGCAACAATTAACTGGGAATCTGAAATTATTGATTATTTCATAGTCCACAAATTCCTTATCAAATGAGCTAACATGTGATCCTCAAAACGTTTCTCACACTACACCGCACAGGGAAACAAGTGTAAGGAGAGTGTCTGGCTGTTGCTCCTAGTCCACAGCGTACGCTAGCCACACAGGTGACGTGTTACATGGCTGATCCGAAGTTCTCGACATAAACTTACCTTCGCGAACCCATAACAAATACACTACAATATTGCAAGTAATCTTTCGCTTTTGAAAAATCTATGCACTGTAAGGACCATTCTCGTGAAAATGACGGTCATGCTCGTCCCACAAAATCGTAATTAGTTGTCGTTACAGTGCGGTACAAGTGTCCCTATACTCAAGTCTTTCTAGATAAACTTAATGGGGAGGTACTGTTGTTTTTAATCCGCTGAAGCATCGACATGTAGACATATGGAAGAGACCTTGTAATAACAGACGATTGGCGAAAAGTCACAAGATACAAATACTTTTACACCTAACGTCAGGCTTAATAACACAAGAACCACGTTTGAGACACAGCCACTGTCAAAGACTTCACCCACAAAGTGGTGGTGTAAGTAAGAAAATCAGACAAACCCTTAGTGAATCAAAACCCCATCTGTTCAATTCGATTAGGAATTAAATATATCTTGTAAAAGGCAATGGAAACTGCCACAGATTGATGGTAACCGCTAGTCACACTCTGCTATTCGTACTGCTTCGACACTCAATAGAGATTCCTTTCCCAATATGACTCGGCAAGTTCGTATTTGTAGAAAAATATTACCGTTTTCCAGAGCAGACACATGGAGAAATATTATAAGGAGATTCCAGAATAACCTCAAACCCAAGGATGCGTTCATACATGACCCTCTCCCTTTCTTAGTATGCTTGAAAGGAGACATGCTTATTATCACAACATAACAAAATGTTCACCACCAACTGCCACAACAAAGGTGAATAGAACCTCACCCACTGTCCGCCCCCAGCTGCACTCGATTCTGCTCCGCAAGTTGGAGCCACAGTCGGCTCTTATCCCGAGGCTGGCGTCGCTAAATCACAGGTCTTCTGTCATCCATATCCACTGCACCGTACCAATTTGCACCTTCGTCTCGAAGATGGAGCTGTGGCCGGACTACCTCGTGAGGCTGAAACAGTCCGGGATGCCAGTTGGCTCCACTGACACCACTCTGCTCTCGCTGCACTGAACCTCACCCGCCACCCACTCGCTGCCCCTTCTGGCTGCTGCTTCCACCCACCTACACCTACACTACTCCCTCGTGGGAGGTTCCCGCGTGTGTTCCCTCCTGCTGTGCTCGACACTGCTCCTTTGCTGTGGCGCCACAGCCACGTCTTGCCCTCTTCACACAGCACCATGACGACTCCGCTGCTTATCTTCGCCTCCGTCCAGCAGTGGCTGGCTTCCTTTCCCAGGTGGCATAAAATCTCTTTCGTCAATGTGAATGCAAGGTGCAGTACCAGTGTCACTCTCTGGTAACACCCCCACTGACTCCAATACTGCCCTCCCTCCATCGTGCCCAAAGCTGCCTTTCGCTCCACACTGCCACTTCAGGCCCGTGCAGCCACGACCGACCTCTTTGGCTCGGCATAGTGCTTCTTCCTGGCAACGTGCGTCCTTTCTTTACCTTCCTGCACTGTTTACATTTCTGTGCGCCACGTACAAGTTGTGGCGACGTCTCTCCTGCCGCCTGTGGCTTCTCTTCAGCCAGTCCTTTCTGTGCTCCAAATGCGTACCACGGATATGTTCGTCCCACCACCCCTGGCCTTCCTTCTGACAGCAGCTTCTGTGGTTCGAACGCAAACCACTTCAATGACACCTCTGCTGCTTGTGGCCTCGCTTCAGGCACCCTCCTCCTGTGCTCCTGCACGCACCACACTTGGCAAAGACTATCTTCTGCTCTGTTCACTCTTCTCCTGCTGCCCCATTCCTATTCCCTTTCTCGGCACGACTCTGTCTTCCGAGAGCCACCCTACACCCACACACACTGGCACACAGTAACGCACACTGACACACTTCTCACCCACTTCACTATTCTTGTACCACAGCCTTCACACTTTCCATGTGCCTCACTTTATGTATGTTCTCTCAACCAGTGATCGTTGCCACAGATTTTGTCAGCGCCCGCTGACACCACCGATACCATCGGAACCCCTGCACTTCTGGCACCACATCGGCCTCCCCGTGCTGCCGGCGCCCGACGACATCGCTTCTGTCTCAGCGGCATCGCTCTTACTGGGCCCCCTTTGGTCGAGCCTCGTCTCCCAGTGCCCACCTCCCTCCCCACACCTGGTACTACCACCATCCCCTCACCCAATGGCATCTTCTCACCTCACACTGTGGCACCATATTGTCTGCCTCCACGGGCCACTGCTCAGCTCACACTTGTTTGCACTCCACGCCACAGTGGCTCTCCTGCATTTTGCAACAATGTCCAATTCATCCACTCCCTTGGCACCAGCAGCATAACATCCTTGGGTCCCCAGCTCCTGGGGCTGGGTTGCAGCCAGTGTCCACTCTGATCTCCCTTGGACTACACCACTCTTTCTTGTAGGTTTCACCATCTCCCCTCACAGGAGAAGCCAGCATCCATGGTCTTCTCCTTTTCTTTCTTAAGAGAGAAGGGGTGACGTGTGTCTGGTCTTCCACGGGATATGTGTGGGACAATGCTTCCACCCTGTGGATTTGGACTTCAGGGGTCTTTCTTCTGAGGTTATTTACAAATAGCGCTTCAGCATCGAATGCTGCAGATGTGGTATCACTTATGAACAATCTATTTATGAACCGACACTACTGGGGGGTACCAGCCATGTTCGTGAGCAGGATGACATGCGATTGTCAACTTTCATCTGTATCCTTCCACCTGTTGGGTACTTAAGGCATGGCAGTCCTCAAGCAGGAGCATTCACTCACGCTCTCAGGCACTGCACCAGCAGCTTGTTAGTCAAAACTGCAATATGACCAGCCCTGCAGTTCACATCTACACCACCTAGCTATACCACAATGTGCCGACAACACTTGCTGAGGATGTCAGCCTCCAGATGGGAAGGCCTGCCTCCACGAGTGGCAATGCTAGGTGCCGTGGCACTTGCACCAATGTAGATGAGAGAGGGTTATATCACTCAGTTCATGACCCATTACCTCCAGGACTTGAATTAAGCTGGTGCTGGGTGAGCCTTTGAGTGGCCTACTAGTAAAGCAGCACCAAGTGTAAGAAGGCAGGCTCAGTGCTAGAGGATGGTGCTGTGGCGGCAGCTGGCTAGGCTCGTACAGGCTGTTTGCTGACCTATAGGGGAACAGTGGATGATGGGCTGCTAATATTTCTGCTAAAAACGCACACTCAGAGTTTTCTGTATGAGACAGGAGCACATTTGTTGTGCCAATACACCACACCTGGTCACGTTGCTGGCAATTTTTCATGACCTCGTATGAGGTAACTGGACTGTTGAGTAAGGCTCCTACCTTAGCACAGCACTGGTAGGTTTATGGTGCCAGTCTTGATCTATATTACAGTGCTGTTGCTTTAATCAACATGCCAGCATCATGTGTCCGCAAGCCACCTCTGCTTTCTGCAGTGCTACACTGCCACGCCTGCACAGAATGGCTGAAAAAATAGTGCTCCCCCCTCTTTGGAAGAACTGCCCCCTCCCCCAGTTCTCAACCCTGGACCGGTCTGCAATAGATCTTGACTTCCATGGACAACAATGTACTATATTTACAAAAATTTACACTCTGCAAGAGCTAAGTTTGTGCTGAAAATTTACTCTCCAATGTTCAGTTCATTAGACCCTTACTTACAACTACAATATTGCCCTTTTGTCCCACTAATTGACATTTCACTAGTTCTCATAAGAATATACAACACAACTTAAAACTACTAGCATCCCACTAACCATGTCATCTCGACAACTTTCTGTCTACTGCTTAACACCACACCACACTGTCAAGGTCCTCGTGCTCTGCTCCATAACCTTAGAGCCTCTTAAAGACTAGGGAATATTTTTCTTACTATTAGACACATTAAAATGTTAGAATACAACAATTATCTTTTACTTCCACTTCCCACTTACAACTACTAATGTTACTGAAAAATTCTGCCTCTTTTAATAACATACGCTGAACAAACCACCTTTAACTGAAGGTAGTCCTGCTCTATTAAAAGTCTTGAGCTCCACATCTCTTTTGTCTGTCTGGTGGTTCTTTACTTAGTTGTTTTGGAACATCTCTTGGAACTCTGTCCTCCTGAGAACAGTTCCCCTTATGTTTCTTAGTAAAAATATTTCCAAACCTATCATCCCACATGAATAACGTACAGTATTACACTAACAACAAGTTGACAGACGGCCCCACTCATCACTCTTACTCTAGTGCTAATTACAAACTGAATTCCTTTCTGAATCAAGACACAAAGGAATTAAAGGGATTAGCTGCCAGCAGGCAGCGATCTCCGTGAACAGGGCAAGTTGAACATCTGTGCCAGACTGGGATTCGAACACAGGTCTCCTGCTTAGTAGGAAGACGTTCTGGCCACAACAACCATCCAGACACAGTGGTCACTAGAATCGCACGGACTATCTTGGCACGCCCAATGTCAGCTAGGATTCTCAACTTGTACCACACACTACTGATGTAGTGCTCCTGCTCATTGCCATAATTACCCTCATTACTTGTGGCATCTCGCCGAATTCTGCAAGAGGTCGAACTTAGTGTGCATCTGTACTGAAGGCATCATTGGCTGTCATCGCCTGAATTATACATGAGATGTCTGATCTTTCAGACATGTCTGAAAGAACAGACACCACATACAGGGTGTTTGGAAATTCCTGTTACAAATTTCTAGGACATGTAGAGGGGAGTGAGAACAGACTATTTTGAATAGGAACCCATTCTGGAATTGTAACATTTCTGTTCTAGAATGGTTTCAATTCACATGTTTAAGTCATACACTTTTGTTTGAGGAATCAAATTAGGCATGACACATTACAATTATTAGATAACACATTACACATTATGTGTTTAGTTATGTGTTTACATTATTCCAAAACAAAAAAGAACCCAGAATACTCTACATTCAGAACAGTACTGATTCATCATGAGAGCAGTTCCATGTGGCGACCATTAACACCATTACAGACACTGTAGCTACAAAGCATGTTTTGGTACACATCTGCATCTCTTCAATTTCTAATGCAGTGGCCAGAACTTGTGCCAGCAGATCTTCCTCTGTCTCTACAGGCGTCTTGCAAATTAAACTTTGCATTAGACCCAACAAAAGATAGTCCATAGGAGTTAAAACCAACGAATGTGGCAGTCACACGATTGGACCACCTCAGCCTATCCATCTTCCACTGAACCATCTGTGGAGATGTCTCCAAACTGCACGTGAGAAGTGAGATGGCGCACCATCGTGCTGAAACTACATTTTCTGACAGAGTAAGGGAGACATGAATTGGCGTCAGGTGACTGCCTGATGTAGTATATGTTATCCTGTCTATCCCACTGCATACCAGGACAAGCAACTCTGACACTTTTTTATTTCCCTCAGCAGCGGTGGACACATTTCACATTGAATTGAAACCATTGTAGAAAGGAACCAATATGTTTCTGGATGTGGGTTCCTATTCAAGATATTATGGACTCGCTCCTCTCTACAACTCCTAGAAATTTGTAATGGGAATTTCCAAACATCCTATATATCCCTTTAGGATGCTCATCTTTCTGGTGCACTCCACTGCTAGCCCATGGATGCAAAAATGGGCCAGACAAGAGAGTAGAACTTAACATGTAAATAACTTTATTAGTTGTGAACAAATTTTATTGATATTCCATACAGTCAGTGTTTAACAAATGGTGATTATGTATGGAAGACAACATCTTTTGAATCACCTCCATTTGCAGACTCGCAAAGCTGTACTCTTTCGATTGCATTGTTCATAACTGTGGTTAAGATCTGAGGGGTTAATGTTCGAATTTCTCTTCAGATATTCTTCTTGAGCTGCTGAAGTTGTTGTTGTTGTGTGGGAAGAGACCAAACTGTGAGGTCATCGGTCTCGTCGGATCAGGGATGGACGGGGAAGGAAGTCAGCCGTGCCCTTTCAGAGGAACCATCCCAGCATTTGCCTAGAGCGATTTAGGGAAATCACGGAAAACCTAAATCAGGATGGCTGGGAGCTGCTGAAGTGTATGTGGTTTGCTCACATACATATGTTGCATAAGATATCCACACAGGAAGTAATTGGGTACCGTAATGTTGGGGAAATGTGACAGCCAGTTAACACGGAAATTTCTCGAAATTATCTGCTCACTGAACAGTTGGCTCAGAAGATTCATCGTGGCTTTTGCTGCATGGGGGGGGGGGGGGGGGGGGAGGGTTGCCCCATCCTGATGAAACTACGTTTTGGGACAATTTTCTACTGAAGGACGTAAAAATTATGAGTCACATCCCAATATCTCTTCGCAGAAGTAAGACCTGATAATAATAAAAAATTGTTAAGGATTTCTTGGACACTTGTTGACAAACTGCCTATTTGCTTCTGTCTCAGGTTCTTCAGCCGACGTTCATCTAACGATTTTACTGACGTTTCGTCAGCACCAGTTGCTGGCATTGTCAAAGCTTCACCCTCCATTGCCGGTGGTGAAATGGAGCCGAGCTCACAGCCACAAACTATATGTACCTGGCACGCCAACATCCGAGGGCTCCACTGCGGTCGCTTCCGGTGCGGTTCTCCTCTCGGTACCTGCAACGGTCGTTTGCTGCAGAATGGGAAGCCGGGATCCGTTCAACTTAAGACTTTCTTCTGGCTTCAACAAGAAATTCTCCTTAAGGAGATCAGAACATCCCCAATTCCCTAGAACATCGTCTTTTTTGTGTTCCCAGTTTTTCTTTGACACTGGCCCTAACTTCTTCTATGTTATTTTCGTTTTGAGCCGAATGTGGCCTGCTAGTAGGTGGAGGATCCGTCACGGAACATTCTCTAAGTGTGCCATTTGTACCCAAATCACTGCTGCCGAGGCCTGTATTGGACTCGTAAATGATTGCTATAATTAAACTTTGAACATAGCTGCTAAGGTTGACTGACCGTGTCAGAACTGCAATGTTGCCTTCTCTACTAATAATAATCTAAAGAGAAAGTTCATTCATAATTTGAAATCTATTCGCTCCCCTACAGAAAGTTCTGGCATTTATAAGATCATCTGTGATACCTGCTCCTCCTATTATATAGGACAAACTGGATGTGCTTTCACAATCAGATATAAAGAACATCTTTTGAGAAAGAACGCCACCAGTTCCATAAATTCATCCTTTGCCGATCATCTCTTAATTACTGGACATGTGCCTAAAGCCACAGGTGATAACAATTTCTGTATACTGAAAAGAAGGGGCGTAGGTTCAATGTCTTAGAGGAATTGGAAATTTTCAAACATCTCACTCGTCATCTACATCTACATCTACATCTACATCCATACTCCGCAAGCCACCTGACGGTGTGTGGCGGAGGGTACCTTGAGTACCTCTATCCCCAATTGATAGCCTCATTCTCAATGAACAGCTGCAGCTGCGAAATAAAACGTTTTTGACTGTATAAAGCCATTGCTTGATCTTTGATTCAGATTTCCTCATGCAGTTTACCGAAATGTTGTTTTCCTGTCACATCTTTGCTGTTTTCTTGTATGTCATAACTAACTTTTTTTACGTTACAAAATGTATCTCTATTTAAAGCAGATAAATATGTAACTTCATTCTGTTATTATGAATGCTTACATTATGCCTGCATCAGCTGCATCACAATTTCACGTGTCTAATTTTGAATGTACAGTAGCCTAGTTGTTTCTGCGGCTACTAGATGGCACTCGTAGCAACACCATGTTACTTGCCCACACTTTCTAAAGTGGGCACCTCAGTCTCGTTGCAACCCTTGTTCACAGTACGAGCAGCCCTTAGCGGCTCGCCATCTCACAACTGTTCATGATGTCGTCTTTCCGGCTCAGATCTTTTTTAATATGTGACTTGTAAGTACTGCATCTTTTCCAATCAGTACAAACTTCAATTTTATTAATGTACTATATACCTAATATGTTTTAGAACAGTTAGTCTAATTCTGAAGACGATGCTCATAGTAGCGTCGAAACTAGGTCAATTTTGACTTAATATTTGTGACCGAGGGCTTATTTGTTCCAATATAATTGCTCTAAGTTCTTTGCTGTTATCTTAAACACAAAATTGCACAGTTTTAGTCGCTCTTCCTCGGTGTTATTCGTTGTACACAATCTCGAAAGCGCCAGTTACGATACACACCTGTTAAGGAACAAGACACGGACGTGTTACATCCTACCCCGCCTCCCGGTCCACTGTATATATGGCTGGAGAAGTGAGGAGATTGTGTTGAGAAGTCTCCCTGTGCCTGCAGGATGCGCCAGCAGAAGGTGTCTGTGGACGTGGTGCGCATGGTGACTTCGTCGGCGGGCTACCTGCTGGTGGCGGCGGCGGCCTGGTTGCTGGTGAAGCTGGTGTGCGCCTGCTTCTGGCTGCCAGGCGAACTGCGCAGGCGCGGCCGCGCCGAGCGAGCCCGCCAGCTGCAGGAGCGCCTGCTGCTCTCACTGGCTGGCGAGGAGGGAGAGGGAGTGGGCGAGAGCGAGGGCGAGGGAGAGGGAGAGGGAGAGGGCGAGGACAGGGGCGACGGCGGCGACACAGCGGGAGGCCCGCCGAGCGCGACCGAGCACGTGAGTTCAGTGCGAGGATAGCCGTTGTTCTTCTACTCACCGGTCCAAAAAGTTTTTGTGCAGCCCTCCACGCTCATCTTTCCATTTCCACATATGGGTTTGATAAAAAGTAAGGGCAACACTGCCATAACACGAAAGACCTGCATCGCACGGCACGCCTGCCGTTTGTAACTGCAGCGAGAGGGTCAGCCGAAGCACCGCATTGAGCGGTCTAGGCATTCTCCGAGTCGGTTGCTGCGTGTAGTGCCTGAAAGTACAGGAGGGCAGTTCAGTCACCCCAATGGTACAATCAGGAAATACAAACAATCTGAAGAGTCAAGATTCAAGTAGCATGTGGTTGAAGTGCACAACAATGTTCCTTCAGACACTGCATCTCACCATCCTTCATAAAAGATGCGCGATGGTAAACAGCTTATCGCGTGCAGGAGCTCCTGCGTACGTGGAGAGAGATACTGGAACATCCGTACCATTCACTCGGTACGAGCCCTTGCAATTAGCACCTGTTCGCCAAACTGAAGTAACCTCTTCGTGGTAAGCACTACAACACAAATGAAACCATCATCCGTCCTGTAGGGCAGTCCTTGCGAGTCACTGACAGAGATGGATGAGCTCACAGTATGTGACGCCTTCCATCTCTGTGGGAGAAGGTGATCGATTACATTGAGGGCATGTGATATGTTGGATGGCTGTCATTAAATCTGGTACGAATAATAGATATGTTGCCACTACTTTTTGTCCAACCCGCAGATTTACTAATATGTTGCCTCTAGCTTGTAACTTTTTCTAATGACTGGCATATTTAAATCGATACCTCAAAATGTACTAAATGGTAGTTATCACAAAAACTGACTTTTCCTTCAGTCACAACAACTTTTCAGTCAGCAGATTTTATCTTAGTTATGGTACCAAGTCAGATTCAGTATTAAATCATATGCACAGTGAAAGCAAACGTTACTGACAACAGAAATGTGTGTTCTATGTAGACACTTGGCACTCTCTGTTCGACTACCCAGGGGTCGTCAGCGCCATAGAAGAAACTCTTTGTCCCTGACATCATGCTGTGCCACAACCACCATCACTTCACTCTCTTGAGTGCCACCCGGTCTTCCTCACATTTGGCCATTGAAGATGAAATAGAGTCACATGAAGTAAAATTTGCTACCTTCATACCACTAGTCCATATCGACCTCATCTGAAGGATGGCACTGTACTTCACACAACAAGCTGTCCACATATATTAGATCAGATGAGAAAAGAAAGTTTCTTATCAATTTTTCTACTGACATATTAATGGAAGAAATTAGTATTTAACATTCAAGGAAGAAGCTAAACCAGTGTCTATCAAGCAAAAAGTTTGAGGCAGTTAAGTCTATTATTCAAAATTATGCAGTGTAGTCGAAAAATTCACTTGTCTGTCTTCATAGCATTATTTCAGTGAGATGAATGGCTGGCATCATTGTATCTAACCTGTTGCTACGTGTTATTACGTTATTATTGGGAATGGTAATACTTAATGCTTATGAAATTAACGTGAGATGATTAGCGTCGCCACCGACTCTAACCATACAACTAATCAAAGGTTTGGTCGAGTCGGAAAATAAATTAATTTGATCACAGACCAAAAACTCACAAAAATGCATACATTGCGATGTTGCTCATAGGGGATTTAATGTAATTAGTAGTATTCCCCGTGCACTGTCAAGACAATCAAACATTTAAAATAAAATAGCACATGCAAGAACACTGTGCAGAAGATTAGCTCCCAGCAACATACCTAAAAATAAGACTTAATATAAGGCATTTGTCTTAAAATAAAGGGAAACTAATCACTGGACCTGTGCGTAAGGAAACACGTTGGATGTGCTAACAGGAAAGCTATGAGGTAAGTGGCTTAGGTGCAAAAACGTAACCTCAGAATACAAGAGGAAATTGTGGATAAAATCATTTATCTGTAAGGCATGGATGTGAAGCATGTACACAATTCCTGATAACATTGAAGAAGAGGGTCGATACGTTCACCGCTATAATCTACACCTGAAATCATTGGTGTGAATCATTCATACAACTGTTGTTGCCTGATAACTGATGGCAATAACTCATGAAACGGTACACGTTTCGCAGTACACCCACGTGCTCACGTGGTTTGTGAAGACACGATTTCAAGGTATAGTGCCCAAATTGCAACTATCACATCACACAGTCATGAACAGTTAACATTATTTAAGACAAACATGCGATCGGACAGCTAGTGATGCCGGTAGCCCAACAACTATAATGTTCTACACGTGGTTGGCTCCCCATGAACGAAAGACACATAAAGCAAGGAAAATTTACGAGAAGGCAAAGCTATAAATATTTAGAAAGGTGAAAGCTTATTCAGGCACAGCTGAAGGCAAACAGACATTCTTACAGAAGCGAGTGCTCACTTCTTATCGACACCTTTGTATGGCGCTCTTCCAGTGGATCCAAGTCTGCTATAGAAATTTACTAAAAGGAAAATCTGCCCAAGCTTTGCATTCCTTGGTGCGACAAGGCAAAGCGATCTTTCAGAGCTGAAAAGCGAGACCAGACGCTAACAGACTGAACGCGTGGCGCGTTGTTACTTGGCGAGGGGAGAGCTAACTCATCCTTCTTCGACTGGAGCACAGGTGTGGACTGCCTCCCTTTTTCCTCTCCAGCCTCTTCCACACTCCGTGTGGACTGGAAAGCCCAAAGATGCCATTTACGCCACCAACCTAACGCAGGTGGATTTCTCACAAGCAGCGCAAACCTCTTTGGCTACCTGACCACTATACGAGTTGGCTATTCTGTACACTCCTGCTGCTGAATCTGTGTGACTGTTGCAGACTTTCTGCAGCAGACTACGCCACCGTCTAGCAACGTGACACACAACGACATTCATTCAATCACACCACTATGAGTTATGAGAAAAGATATACAAGGAAAGAAAGAGAAATACTAGTGAAAATGGGCTTCCGGACTAATGAAAGGTGGCTACAGGACCGTTTCAACATTCCCCACAAAAATTTTCTAGTAGAGGTTTTGCAGTTGGGCAGAGATAGTAATTTACAACGAGTTATGGAGACAATGTATCACTGGTTCAGATACCTTTAATGAATTATGTTTTCCCAGCGAACATGGCAGTCTTATGTAAATGCAATTGTGAACCAACATACAGAATCAGTATCAGTTAATAAAGTGTCGTTCCACAAGGCTTTGATTCTACAGTGCTACAGATAATCTGTGCTGCCAAGGAGTTATGAGGTGAATTAGCCCACAGTTGCTGGTCGTGTCCACAACAGCAGCAGATGCACCGTGTGCAGTGGCTGTGCCAGATGGACCCGGGCCCCACACCCGCCTATGCCCCACTGCTGGCTGCACCTTGTCCAGACACAGTGATGGTCCTCTGCATCTGGCAAACGTCCGCCCACTACTGTCACACAGGGCCTGCACTAGTGTTTCTGCCCCATCGAGAAATGCTCTCATTGGTCATCCTTCACGCTACTTTTTACATTAATTAATTTTAATCTTTACATGGTTCAGAATAGTAATTTTTAACCTTTAAATGGTTCAGAATACTAAAAAAATTAGTTGTTATTTCCTTTGCCTGAAATAAAATATTAGTATCTGATTTAGTAACAAATGTAGTAGTGTAAGATTTTTGGAATGTTTTTTACTTGTCTTTGTTGTTATGAATCTGACTCAGGTGTGCAGTACATCCTTGACCTGAGTTATGATAAAACCTCAAAAGTCAAGGTTGTTAACCCAATTTATTATGAAAAACCACAAAATAAATTTTTGGACCTAAGGGAGATCAAAATATCTCTCATTGTATAATAAAGAAAGTTAGTGTCACACTATATGAGCGGGTACAGTACTTTTTACCTTCTCTGCGCATTAAATAATTGATCATTGGGTTTGGCAGCTGGGTACGAAAGATGCACTATCATAGTGAGAACGACAGCTTAGGTGTGCAGGAGAGCCGCCAAACCATGGCAATATTTAAGGCATTTAGAAATCTAAGTAAAGCCTGAGTATAACAAAGTTTTATTAGAACTACCAAATGAACAGAATTCACACAAAAATTGACAGTAATGTTTCGTAAAATGCAATGTGAAATAATAGAAAATAACTTTAACACTGTGCGGGGGGGGGGGGGGGGGGGGAGTTCCAAGTTATGTGGAAGACAGTGTGGAGAAAACACAACAAGATTTCCTCATATGAGCAGTTAATGACAAAACAAAAATGTTGCGAGCCACTCAGAATACGTAATGCTCTATTGCAACTGCGATAATTTTGTCCAAAATCAGCTAGCACGTGCCAATCAGCACCAGAAGGTGGCCAGAAGAAGAAAGCCTCCCTCATCTTAGTTCACAAAGCTCAGTTAACAACTTTCAAGAAAACTCCACACACTGCTGTTGCCACCAAAGTGATGAGAGAAAATATTCATTTCACATAAAAACAGGGGGACTCAGCAGAAACCTCCGACTATATGCATACAAAACGCACATTAGGTTTGTATTGGGATGGAGTGGTTTTCTACCGATTGGTCAGCATCTTAGTGCAAAACACAGTTGCGGGGGCAACTCATTTGATTCGATATACCAAGATTCTGGAGTGAAAGCAGGCGATTCTCTCTCTCATCGGCTGGACAGAACCACAGCAGTATACACAAAAGGCAAAATACGATGCCCACTTATTCTGCAGGGGCAGCAGCGGCGGCTAGGCAGTCCTTGCACCAGCGAGGACACACGCCGACTCTACCAACAAAAGCACGGAACGGGCGTCGGCTCCACTTCAGCAGCCCAGGGGCCCTCAGCCCTGTAACGAGAGCCACTGGCTGCCTTCTGGCGACAAGCAGGAACTTGAGATCGGACTAGTATGCCACCCCTCCTACAAGATACACGCAAAACCTTCCTCCAGAGCAAATGTGGCCAATACTCTTCAATGAGACCACTAACTGGTTGCAGAAAAATGAATCAGTACCCATAGCGATGTGTGACAGTTTGCTTAATAATTGAAAAGGTTTCTGTTTGAATTTGCTTCTCAGATGAATGTAGTTTGTGATCATCACATGCATTCCCGAAAAAATGCGTGTGTAGTTATTGTTTATCGAAGAGTGGCTTGGATACCCATTGTTTCTAAGTAGTCACACAGCCACAGTTAACTGGCTCTTTTTAAACGTGTCCGTACTGGTGTTTTACGCTTGAATTTCTCTAGTTATTCTGATGTGTTCTGTCTCAATTTTATGTATATCCTTGCATGAATATCCTGATGTCAATGTTGTATTGTAAGTGCTTGTTTGCTGATGGAGCTTGGTTTTAAAATTAATTGTTATGTTTTTAACAGATTTTACCACCATCGTCCCTGCTTATTTCATTTAAGGGTACTGGGGACTTCACCATTTAATGTCGTAAGGTGGTAACCAAAGGCACACCACATCTTGTTCTGCTGTGCAAAGAAGCTCTAAGGCATGCATCGTTCTACCCTTGCCCAGTATTATGCCATGTGTAACAGCTTCTGTGGATGAAATATAGATTTTGGACCATAGTTAAAGTACAAAACATTTTAAATGAATTAACAGAGCCGCAGTTATTAGCTGACCCTCAACATAAACAAATACTGCATATTGTGAAAACGTGAACACAAATATCCATTACTGTATGGTTACATGACTGCAGAATAATTAGTGGAAGCAGTTACATCCATATGAAACATACATAGAGCAATTTGAAGTGGAGTGAGCAATTATAGGAAAGGCAGACAGATTCATAGGAGGAATACTCAGGCTATATAGTCTGTTGACAAACGAAGTAGGCTACAAAACACTCGTTCGACCAATACTTGAATACTGTTCGTCAGTCTGCCATCTGTACCACACGACTGGTAGAGGAAATAAAGAAGACCCAAAGAAGAGCTGTGTGTTTTGTTACAGGTTCGTTTAGATAACATCACAGAGATGATCAACTACGGTGTGGTTTAGTGTTAAAATTCCGAGAGCGTACATTTCTAGAAGAGTCAAGCAATATATTGCTTCCTCCAATGTACATCTGGCAAAAAGGCCACGAATGCAAAATACAGACACAAGCAAACATGAAGGCTTACTACCCACCATTCTTCCTACAACCCATTTGGAGTCGGAAGTGAAAAGGAGGACAGTGGCAGTGGTATTCAAAGGCCCTCCACAACACACCACAAGGTGTAGGTGAGGTATAGAAATGCAATCTCAATAATAGGACAAGTTTTCCTATGAAAGAGAAATATGATAGTATCATATGATAACAGAGGATAATAGTTACTTCAGAAATGTGATACTACAAGAGAACTCTGAAGGTCAGGTGCAAAAATTCAGTAGCAAATGCTGAGGCATTGCATCACATTGCTCATGAAAGGGGTTTATGGCATGAGCTGAACAGAGGAGATGGCAGATAGGTGGGACACAACTGGAAGCATCAGGGAATCAGCAGTTTGGCGATGGAGGAAAGTGTGGATGGTTCAAGTTTTTGAAGGAGAAAAAGGCACGAATACAGCGTTCACAGGATGTAGGATGCAGTAGTTGCCTAGACATGAAAAGACCTGAACAAAACGGACCAGCACTGAGAGATTCGTCACTCCAGTCTTCAGACCAATGACTACAAACAAAGTGTACCTCGTTCTGTAAGCCTCCATACATCCGATACAGACGAAACGTGTTCTCATTGGTCCATTGCGATTCATTCGTGTTATCTATCACACGAAAGTTAGTAAGTGCTTGTATAGTAACAGTGACGTATTTCGTGGCAATGTTTCGGCATACTCGATGTATTTGTCTTCAGGAAGAGGCAGAGCTGTCAAAGCCGGAGTTGCGACATCGAGGAGCCAGGCGGGTGGAGGCGGAGGCCGAGGCGTTGGCGAAAGCGGAGGAGGAAGGGCTGCAGGAGGGCGGCCTCTAGGCCCCCCACCGCGCCCACCACACACAGGTAAGCTCCAAACCCGGCAGGGCACCTGGCTCACTGTTTCGATTATGTTGACCAGTCAGCAGACGTCAAATGGTTTAGCGACTACAGCCCACAAATACCAGCCTGAAATGTATCTCACTGTAAATTTAAGAACATACCAATGCGTCACGAGAACTCAAAAACCTGCAGCGAAAGATTCGTACGGCTGCTGCAGCAACCTACGAGCGACCTCTGACCTGCCTTTTTCAAAGCACTGCTCGTGAATGGCAGTTCTTGTGGAGCCCAGGCATATGAGTATCACACTTTCCTCCTGAAAAAACCTTTGTCCACCACCAAACATCTCGATTGTTCACAGCATGTAGCCTGTCGCTTAGTGGTATGGTTAGCCTGATGTAGCATGAACAGCCTGAATGTCAGGCTCAGATCTCCACTCGCCATGCCAAACATAAAGAATGAAGTGAGAAAAGTCGTGGGATACTGATATGCTCGTATACAGATGGCAGCAATTCGCATACACAAGGTATAAAAAGGCAGTGCATTAGTGGAGCTGTCATTTGCACTCAGTGGCTCATGTCAAAAGTTTCCAACGTGATTATGGCCACACAACGGGAATCAACAGACATTGAACGCACAATGGTAGTTGAGGCTATATGAAGGGAAATCGTTTGGGAATTCAATATTCAGAGATCCACAGTGTTAAGATTGTCCCGAGAATACAAGATTTCAGGCATCACCTCCCACCACAGGCAACACAGAGGCCAATGGTCTTCACTTAACGACCGAGAGCATCGGCGTTTGTGAAGAGTTGTCAGTGCTAACACACAAGCAACACTGCTTGAGATAACCACTTATCCGTTAGGGCAGAATGGCAAAATTTGGCTTTAATGGGCTATGGCAGCAGGCAGCTGGCACCACTGGTTTCACTAGCAGCACGACACTGACTGTCGCACCTCTCCTGGGCTTGTTGGAACCTAGACAACTGAAAAATAGTGGCCTGTTCAGATGGGTCCTGGTTTCCGTTGGTAAGAACTGATGGTAGGCTTCGTTTGGTGCAGACCCCACGAAACCGTGGACTCAAGGTGTCAATGAAACACTGTGGAAGCTGGTTATGGTTTCATAATGGTGTGAGCTGTGCTAACATGGAATAGACTGGGTTCAGCTGGTCTACTCTTTTTATGGATAACTATGCACCATGCCACCAGGCCACTATTATTCGTGATTGGTTTGAAGAACATTGTCAACACTTCGAAGGAATGATTTGGCCACCCAGGTCACCCATCGCCTAGCACGAATCCCACCGATCATTTACGAGAGTAATCAGGAGTCAATTTGTGCACAAAATTTTGTACTGGCAACACTTTCGCAGTTGTGAAGGGCTTTAAAGGCAGCACGGCTTAATACTTCTGTACAGAACATCCGATGCTTGATGAGCCCATGCCACATTGAGTTGCTGCACAACTCTGGGCAAAAGGAGGTCCAACACAGTATTAGGAGGTGTCCCACGACTTTTGTCACCACAGTCTGTAGTCACCATAATCTCATAAACTGGTCTTAACGACACGAATTTGGTTTTCTTTCTGTGGAGGAGAGGGGCCACGACTCCATTTTGTGTAGGATCGCTTCGACTCAGGTTGGCGGTGGTCAACTCACTCACGACCCATTCGCTGTAATGATCCGTGCTAGAAACAGACTTTTCCTTTAAAAGAGATGCTGTCTGGATGGGCCTGTCTTGTTCCATTCGTGCTCTCAAGACAAATGACGAGTGGCCCAACAAACACAGACTTGAGCAAAGTTCATCCGGCCACCTACAAGTCGTTCTGAATGTGATACCGTAAGAATGGCGCATCAATAGTCGCACGACCATCGAGGTGCGTGCTTCTTTTCCCTCAGACTGCTGTGCAGTTTAATATTATCTGGCTCATTATCTGGATACCAACTACAGAATAGTATTTTAACTATAGTTGGTCACTATGGATCATGCTGCGACAGTCAATTTCAAAATTACGATAAGAAAATAATAAACATGGTGGTAACAAATTTACACTATCCGATCAAAAGTATGTGGATACCTTTTACTGGACATTGGCATGGAGCCTGTCCATCCTTCACCTATATGACGCCTTGAACTCTGCTGGGAGCAGTTTCATTGAGGTATCTGAATGTCTGTAGGCGAACGCCAGCCCATTCCTCCTGAACATCCGAAACCAGATAAGGTAGTGATTTTGGACACTGGAGTCTGAAGCAAAGTCGACAGTCTAACTCCTCCCAGAAGTGTTCCAATGGGTTCAGGTCTGGACTCTGGGCAGGCCAGCCCATTCTAGGTATCGTACTGTTCACAAAACACTACCTCACATATGCACTGATACTGATACAAACGATGATCGTCCTCAAACAGTTCCTGTACTGTACGCAATACACAATGCTCTGCAATGTGTTCATATCCTTCCGCATTGCTTAAGCACAGTAAGGGAACCACATGCTAAGCACGAAAAAGTCCCCCAGACGACAACATCGCCTCCTCTGTACTTCATTGTTGGCCCTACCTTCTCCAGACCCCATTCCACACGTCGTTCATTAAGCCCAACCACTCGTTTCCAGCCATCTACTGCCCAGTGGCTCTGCTGTTCACCACACTTCACGCATCAGCTGACACTGACCACAGAAGTGCATGGCTTCTGGGCAGCTGCTCACCCACTGCGCCCCCTTCTTTTGAATTCTCTACACAGAGTTTCGTGCCGGCCACACCGCTGACGCCAGTCTGACTCGGAAGTGACTCCTTTCACTGACTTTGTGTCATTTTTGGCGACCACCCTCCGCAATGCTCGACGGTCCCTGTCTGGTCTCAGTTTAGCCGTGGTCGCTTTTTCACGTTCCCACTTCAGAATCACATCGCCGACAGTCAACTTTGGCAGTTTTAGAAAATTTGAAATGTCCCTGACGGATTTGTTACTCAGGTGTCGTCCTGTGATCAGCTGATGTTCAAACTCACAAAGTTCTCCTGCCCAACCCATTCTGCCGCCGACAATACAGTACCCTTCCTCCACCTCCAGCTCCGCCTCTGGTAACCAGTCCCACGTTACACAGTGGTGTCCGCATACTTTTGCTCGGCAGTGTATCTTTCTCTTTATTTCAATAACGGTTTCTAGTTATTCACAGGCTCCTGCATTTCTCTCAGTGACGTGATCGAGTGTGTATTGGTAATAACTTTCGACAGTGTTGTGAGGCTACACTCTGACATTTCAAATTTTTGCTTCGGCTCCAGTCCAGAGTATCTCACACGTGAAAGGCAAGCAGTATAAAATATATAGTTGTTTCTATACATTGTCGTTGTAATGTGTTACTGTCAGTACTTGTAAGACTGCAATGGCAACCATCTGAATGCTTGTAACTGCACCACAGAGTATAAATATCTACGGAGTGAGCATTCGGATGTGCAGAACGGCAGTTCTGTCCGCAAAGTTTCCTGCAGCTCAAGTCACGTGATTTTGGGACGGCGCTTAGCGTATTTTGAGTGTTAATACTTCGCTGCTGCAGGTAAATCACCTTCAGAAGTACTTTAAACTTTGTACTCCCGTTTTACAGACATCTTAACAGTTTGATACCAGAAACTAAAGTTGGCACGAATAGGAGAAGAGCAATGGTATTGTGATTTTTCACCACAGTATCATAGTTCAAACTCCACTTTATTTACGTTTTTCGGTAACGGGATAAGAAGTGACAGGCAACAATAGTTTTTTATGTTTTCTATTGCACTTATTCGTATTTTCAAATTAATAACGTTATGTGACACTAAAGTGTCACGAAAAAAAAAAAACGCGTTTGGAACTATGAAACTGTTGCAGTAAATACAGTAAGCGGTTGCTTGTCCATGATTATTTTCAGTTTTTCTTTGTTTATCCTTCTGCTTTTTATAGGCAAGTAAACTATCTATAACATTTCTCTGCCGTTACTTGAGAAAAGTAAATCCATACACTATGCGCAAAAAATACAAGGTCAGTGCTCGAATTTTGGGGTGATAAAAGGAGCGACAGCTTTTCTATTGCACTCACGCATGTTATCAAATGAATTCTATTTAATTACGTTACAGTAAACTCTACAGGAAACGGTCTTATGCAGAGACCTTTAGATACACACAAGTATCCGAGAACACGCATAATTTTGATGAAATTAATCAGATTGTCACGTATGAAGTTTATCTGCATATAAATAGAGCACGTATACAGTGACTGTCAGTTTATGCACACACACATTCACAAATTTATCTAGCATTTGTATAAGCACGGCCATAACATTGCAGAAATTCTCTCTGCGATGCAAGATTTTATAATACCGTGTCTCGATATTTTTCGACAAATGCAGAGCGTCATACCAATTTATAGTCATACCAATATGTAGTTCTACATTTGTTGTACATACCTATGAAAAGTAAGTAGTCATACTGTCAAATAATTGTCTTTACATCCACATCAACGACAATACTGCATCATAGCTGTTACTAAAACTCGAATGTGCAGAACGTATATACACTACACAGCCAAAGAAACTGGTACACCTGCATAATATCGTGTAGTGACCCCGTGAGCACCCAGAAGTGTCGGAAAATGACGTGGCATAGACTCAGTTAATGTATGAAGCAGTGCTGGAGGTAAATGACGCCATGAATCCTTAAGAATTCGACGGGGTGCGGATCTCTTCTGAACAACATGTGGAAGGCATCGCGGATATGCTGAATAATGTTCTCGTCTGTGGCAATTTGGAAGTTTGTGGTAAGGTCTTAAGGGGACCAAACTGCTGAGCTCATCGTTCCCTAAGCCAACACACTGCTTAATCCAACTTAAATTAACTTAGGCTATGGACAACACACATACCCATGCCCACGTTTGAGGTGTTTGGTGGCCAGCAGAAGCGTTTAAACTCAGAAGAGTGTTCCTAGAGCCGCTCTGTAGCTATTCTGGACGTGTGGGGTGTCGCATTGTCCTGCTGGAATTGCCCAAGTCCGTCGGAATGCACAATGGACAGAAATGGATGCAGGTGATCAGACATGATGCTTACGTGCCCGTCACCTGCCAGAGTCGTATCAGGACTCTCATATTGTTCCAATTGCACACGCCCCACACCATTACAGAGCCTCCACCAATTTGGACAGTCACCTTGTGACATACAGGGTCCGTGGATTCATGAGGTTGTCTGCATTCTGGTACACGTCCATCTGGTCGATACAATTTGAAACGAGACTCGTCCGACCAGGCAACATGTTTCCAGTCATCAATAGTCCAATGTCGGTGTTGACGGGCCAGGTTTGTGTCGTGCAGTCATCAAGGGTACACGAGTGGACCTTCGGCTCCGAAGGCCCATATCGATGATGTTTCGTTGAATGGTCCGCACGCTGACACTTTTTGATGGCCCAGCATTGAAATCTGCAGCAATTTGCGGAAGGGTTGCACTTCTGTCATGTTGAACGACTCTCTTCAGTCGTCGTTGGTCCCGTTCTTGCAGGATCTTTTTCCGGCCGGAGCGATGTCGGAGATTTGATGTTTTAGAGGATTCCTGATGTTCACAGTACACTCGTAAAATGGTCGTACGGGAAAAAACCTCACTTGATCGCTACCTCGGAAATGCTGTGTCCCATCACTGGGGCGCCGACTACAACACCGCGTTCAAACTCACTTAAATCTTGATAACCTGCCACTGCAGCAGAAGCAACCGATCTAACAACAGCGCCAGACACTTGTTATATCCGTGCGGCTGGTCCCGGCGGAGGTTCGAGTCCTCCCTCGGGCATGGGTGTGTGTGTTTGTCCTTAGCATAATTTAGGTTAAGTAGTGTGTAAGCTTAGGGACTGATGACCTGAGCAGTTAAGTCCCATAAGATTTCACACATATTTGAACATTTTTTGAACTTGTTATATAGGCGATGGCGACCGCAGCGCCGTATTCTGCCTGTCCACGTATCTCTATATTTGAATACGCGTGCCTATACCTGTTTCTTTGGCGTTCAGTGTAAATCGAGGGGATTACGTGTAATATTCAAGTATCTTTATTAGCGCAAGTAGGTAAGCAGTGTCGCCCCAAAATCACGTGACTAGCCCTGTTTGATGCTGAGAACAGGCGGACACTCCGTAGCTATACGTACCGCACGAGGTGCACTGCAGCCGCTACTGCTGACGAGACGGCGCCCCTGTTGTGCTGCCGGCAGGAAGGCGAAGCTGCTGGCCCGGCGGGTGGCCAGCTACCTGCCGCGGAGCTCCGCCGCCGTCTGGTGAGTCCCACCTGTGTTACGAGGCGCCTCGGCGATCGGCAGGAGTGGCACGCGGCCATTCCTCAGTAACGCTGGCCAGCGAAACACCTCAGCACCGGAACGAGCCAGGAGGGCGTCTAGGTCCGCTCGTCTCCCACTCTTTGGTCGAGTACCGTGAAACTGGCCAACTTTGTGGCTAATGAGCAGAACACAGCAAGTTCCATCACTAGAGCGCTGCTGCTACGGTCGCAGGTTCGAATCCTACCTCGGGCAGTGCTAAGTCTAGGAGACTGATGACCTCAGATGTTAAGTCCCATAGTGCTTCGAGCCATTTGAATTTGAACCATCACTACATTTCCGAGGAACTTGGCTCGGTGGAAGACGGTTGGAAATAAGCGGACACGTGTCTCGGCTTATCCGTAAACACTTGACCGTTTTTGAGAAAAAGACCATGAAAGTTTCCTTCGTAATTTGTGTGTCTTTCGCTACGCCATAATTTCAACTGCAGCAGCGGCACAGCAGGTAGCACGTTGTCCGTGACAGGATGTGGCTTCAAGACGACAATTCAGCAGACCGCTTCGGAGTCAATGCCCGCGAGCTCCTGAATGGCGCGCACCCTCGTCGTAGAGTTCGAAGGGGCCAGCGCGACTGCAGGATATAGTACCCCTAGAACTTTTCGTCCGGGGGTACATCAAGATGTCGGTGTATAAAACCCACGTAGAACCAAATGGAGACCTGGTCGGTAGGGTCCAAACAACAGACGCAGGGATCTTTGAGAGTGGACGGCAGAACTTCAGGAGCCGCTGCTGTGCGTTCACCGAGACTGGCGGTCGTCACTTTGAACAGTTGAAACTTGCTGGCACATTAAAACTGTGTGCCGGACCGAGACTCGAACTCGGGACCTAAAGCTGTGAGGACGGGCTGTGAGTCGTGCTTGGGTAGCTCAGTTGTTAGAACACATGCCCGCGAAAGGCAAAGGTCCCGAGCTCGAGTCTCGGTCTGGCACAAAGTTTTTATCTGGCAGGAAGTTTCATATCAGCGCCCACTCCGCTGCAGAGGCAAAAAATCATTCTGGACTTTGAACAGTTGCCACGATCAACACTGTTGTTACGTAGTGTTCGGTGTGCATGTCCGTAACACAGTGAATAAGCATTTCCGACCACTGGTTCCCTTTCTCAGTATAATCGGTTCTGGACCTATTATCGCCTGCTTCAGTTCGATCCAAAAGGTGTGAGGCAACCTGTATTTAGAAACAAAATTATAATGTGAAATAAAACTATCTTTTTTTACTAAATCAATCGCATATCTCCTTAATTTCCTATGTTTTTGCTCTTATGCATACGGTCACAAAGTTGCCCATAAAATTGACAATTACAAATTTGTTTCGCCTTCCAGTGGGTGAATAAAATTTGTGTAAAATTTAATTCTTATACTGAATGATCTGCACGTGTAACTTAACATCAACTTACGTTCGGGTAGTTAGCGTTACAAAGTTGTCAGCATTAGCAGAAAGTCCCACGATATCTACGAACAGTTTTCCCTCTGAAAATAAAATGACTTTATGACCAGCTCAAACACAATGCGTGTACTCGTAGCTTCCGTCCCTGACATCAACACTACAGAGGAACACACTGCAGCAGAGCTTCGTGATAAATCTTCACTCGAGTTACAGTATTTAAGAATAAAAAGCTGGTGCTTGCTGTTGCCACAAAGTACCGGGTAGTTATAATTAGATTTTCCCTGTTCAACAACTTAGTTATAACACAGCAACTAATTACCGTACAAGGTCCACAGTTGGCAGTATCAATGCCAAGGGCGTGGGGAAGTGAAATAATGCAGAATCAACTCAACTGAAACAGTTTTAATGTCCTGCTACGGTGCATCATGCAATTGCATACCGGTACCATTACTGCTAAAAAAAAGGGGGTCAATATGGCGCCCATCAGTGTCCAGAAGACTTTGAAAGCGCAGGCTTGCATTCTGCGCAGCAGAACGAAGCAGGTCCGTAGGTATGTTGCGCCTGAGATCAGCACATGTGCGAATGTTCCCCTGGTAAACCCTGTCCTTCGGGGAAGCCCCACAACGAAACATCACTGCGAGTGAGGTGATCGATCAGGCCATGCATTTGGAAACGATCGACTGATAATTCGATCCTTTCCTAAATGTGTTTCGGAGAGGCAGATGAACTGCACGAGCGATGCGCGGTGGGGCCGCATCTTGCATAAAAACTGTGGAGTTCAATGCGTCTCTCTGCTGTAGGGCGGGTGTGACATCCTGACAAATAATATCGCAGTAATGTCGACCAGTCACAGTGCACGTCTTTGATCCTCGAGCCCAACCTGTTCAAAAAAGAATGGGCCAATGATGAACGTAGCCGTGAGGCCACACCACGCGGTGACACGTTCACAATACAGAGGACCTTGGTGCGCAGTGACTGGAGGTGGAGAGCCCCACACTCAGCAATTCTGTGTGTTCGCTTTACCTGTCAGAGACAAATGAGCTTCGTGTGTCCATAGGGTGGTTCAAGGCCAGCCCTCGTCAACTTCAATCCTTACGAGAACGAAGTCAACATATCGTCGTGCGTCCGTGGTGCAAGCTTCTGTCAGATATGGATCTTGTACGGATAGTATCTGAGAATGTTTTCCAACGTATGTTGAAATAACTTTACCCCTCGAGAGTGAGATTTTTCACTCTGCAGCGGAGTGTGTGCTGATATGAAACTTCCTGGCAGATTAAAACTGTGTGCCGGACCGAGACTCGAACTCGCGACCTTTGCCATTCGCGGGCAAGTGCTCTACCAACTGAGCTACCCAAGCACGACTCACGCCCTGTCCTCACAGCTTTCGTTGTGACAGTACCTCGTCTCCTACCTTCGAGACTTCACAGAAGCTCTCCTGCGAACCTTGCAGAACTAGAAAGTGAAGTTTGGAAGGTAGGAGACAAGGCACTGGCAGAACTAAAGCTATGAGGACGGGCCGTGAGTAGTGCTTGGGTAGCTTAGATGGTAGAGCACTTGCCCGCGAATGGCAAAGGTCGCGAGTTCGAGTCTCGGTCCGGCACACAGTTTTTATCTGCCAGGAAGTTTCAGCTTTATCCCTGTACCTCTACTGTTTGTGTATCTGGTGAATTAATTCCTCTACTATTTGTCTGTCTAGTGAATGAATTAAAAGAAGTAAATGAATGAGAAAAATGTTTGAAATCGTTTTCGATGAAATTCCTGTAGTTTATCTTGATTCATGATAAATTGCAAGCCCCGGTTTTCGGAAAAATAATCCGTTGTGCTCCCGAGTGAGATTTATACGAAGAAATGTCACTGAGTCAAACGCGCCTTCGAGCGATGCTCACGGTGCTCGGAATTTCTATGTTTCCTGTGTGTCAGTAATCAGTACAATCCAAGGGAATCCACCAAATCTTCAAGAACAAACACAAGAATGAAACGTTAAGAACATATATAAGAATCAAATAGAAGAATATGAGAATTCAACAAGATTGTAACTCTCGAAAAATACCGTACACACACACGTGTCTGATATAATAAATATGTGACGCTCATTGTGACAGTCAGTTATAATTTTACAATTTATATAACGCCTTTGTATCCCGTAATTTGTTAAGAGACATTCATATTGTTGGTTGGTTGGTTGATTTGGGGGGAGGAGACAAAACTGCGAGATGATCGGTCTCATCAGATTAGGGAAGGCTGGGGAAGGGAATTGGCCGTGCCCTTTCAAAGGAACCATCCCGGCATTTGCCTGAAGCGATTTAGGGAAATCACGGAGAACCTAAATCACGATGGCCGGACGCGGGATTGAACCGTGGTCCTCCCGAATGCGAGTCCAGTGTGCTAACCACTACGCCACCTCCCTTGGTCATTCATGTTGTAATCTTCTTCGGACATGAATAGATAAACGAAAAATAAAATAAAATAAAAACAGTGATTGGGTTTCGAACACAGCACGCAGCCTTGCTGTAGTGTGCTCTGGTATTAGTGACGGAAGCTGCAACTACGGGCATTGTATTTGAGCTGGTAGTAAAGTCAATTTGTTTTCAGATGGAGAAGGTGTTATGGAGGCTTTGTGCTAGCGCCGATACCTTTGTAGTGCTAAGTAACCGAATGTAAGTTGGTATAAACAAGATATACGTGCAGACCATTCAGTGTAGGAGTTAAATTTTACACATATTTTATTCACCCACTCGAGAGCGAAAAAAATTTCTATCTGTCGATTTTATGAGCAACTTTGTGACCGTATACATATCTGCAGAAACATAGGACATTAGGGAAATATGTGATTGGTTTAATAAAAAAGGACAAAGTTTAGATGAAATTGAAGTAGGTGATAGTGGATGGAGAGCGCTGAGAAAGGGAACTACCGGTCGGACACGCACATCCACTGTGCTACGGACACGCGCGCCATAGCAATGTAGCTCGTGGTAGTTGTCCAAAGCGACGACCGTCAGCAACAGCTCGTCAAGTTCTGCCGCCCACTCTCAAAGATCCCTGGCGTTCTGTTGTGCAGGTGGGCAGGCACTTTGGACCCTAGCGAGTAGGTCTTCATTTGGTTCTACGTGGTTTTCGTGCACCGACATCTTGGCGTAACCCCAGAGGGAAAAGTCGAGGGGGACTATATGGAGAAGTCGCGCCGGTCACGGGACAGGACGTCCCCTTCCAGTCCGACGACGAGGGTGCTCGCGGGCATTGATCCCGGAGTGGCCTGGTGCACTGTCGTGTTGGAGCCACGCAGAACAGTGGTACAGCCTGCGGGCGCCATGGCACTACATCCATTGACAACGGCCGGGGTGGCCAAGCGGTTCTAGGCGCTTCAGTCTTGAACCGCGAGACCGCTATGTTCGAATCCTGCCTCGGGCATGGTTGCGTGTGATGTCCTTAGGCTGGTTAGGTTTAAGTAGTTCTAAGTTATAGGGGACTGATGACCTCGGAAGTTGTCCCATAGTGCTCAGAGCCATTTCAACCATTTTTGAACACCGGTGGTCGTCACCTTCACCTTCAGCATTCACTGCGAGCTGAATTGTCGTTATACGGCGTACACTGTGTACGTCCACTACATAATAAATGTGCTTTTCCGACCGCTCCTTCCCCATCTCAATATGATCTGCTGAGGACCCACTATCAATTTCACCCGTAGGTTTGAGACGCAGTGTACAACCTACCGTCCCTCAGAATATTGAATACAATGTGTCATTACTTTCTTTTTTTTTAAAGAAAATGTCTACTGGTTTGAACTAATTACCTTGCGTAGAGGACATTGAATTAATTTTATGTGTTGCAACCTGTTTTTTTTTTCTTATACTATTCCTCTGAACAGGTTCAGAATGGTTCAAATGGCTCTGAGCACTATGGGAACTTAACATCTGAGGTCATCAGTCCCCTATACTTAGAGCTACTTAAACCTAACTAACCTAAGGACATCACACACACCCATGCCCGAAGCAGGATTCGAACCTGCGACCGTAGCAGCAGCGCGGTTCCGGACTGAAGCGCCTAGAACCGCTCGGTCACAACGGCCGGCCCTCTGAACAGGAGTGTACATAAATGTGTAAAAATTTTGTTTCACTACCTTGATTATCGCAATTCACTTTTCTTCAATTTTATTTAGGTGAGGATAGGTCTATAATTATTTGGATTTTTAGGGCATTAAAAAAAATCCCACGAAATCGGCACGTTTTGTGGCAAATGTTTTTCTGTGCATGGGTAAAACGAAGCTCATACAGCTGGGCAAATTTGTAACGAAGTCATAGCTGTGCGTCGTGGGCCCAGCCTCAGTGACAGGTGAGTCCGCCTGCTTAGCTAAGTGCTGACGTGTTTGCCACCGCGCACCGGGCCCGGGTTCCGTTTCCCGGCCGGGCTGGACATTTTTCTCCACTCGTGGACTGCGTGTTGTGTTGCCCTCATCATCGTTCCGTCATCACCGGCACTCGAGGCGGCCAATGTGGCGTCACTTGCAATAACCCGGCGGCCGAACTTCCCCAGATGGGTCCTTCCGGCCAGCAATGCCACAGGATCATTTCATTTTAGGCGAATTTAACTGTAATTTCCCCGTCTTAGGCCAACGTCACTGCCGCAGTTGACCACCGAAGTTAAGCGCTGTCTGGCTGGGTTAGCACTCGGATGGGTGACCGTCCGGTCCGCCGAGCCCTGTCGGCAAGCGGGGTGCGCTCAGCCCTTGTGAGGTAAGCTGAGGAGCTGCTCGACTGAGAAGTAGCGGCCCCGGTCTCGTAAACTGACACACGGCCGGCAGACACGCCCCTCCATATCCGGATCCAGTGACGCACCTGGCCCCAGGACATCACGGTGGCCGGTCGGTACCGTTGCGGCTTCACGACCTGTTCGGGCGGAGTTTATTTCCCCGTCTTGACTCTATGTCACAATCTTGTCCCGAGCTGTGGTGGTGGGGGGTGGGGGTACCGTTGCGACAGTACTATATATTCCGAATACGCCACTGCACATGAAACTTTATTTCTATCAAAATTAAACGACATAGATTACAAAATTCCATATATGTGAAAACTAAATATCGTAGTACATGTTTGTACGAGGTTATGTTACAAAAAGCGCTAAACGTATCACACAGTTGCCCAGTTTTGCGGTCTGGCTGCAGTAGTTGCCGTGGCGCCTTAGGGCAAGGGCCTCTCACTTTCAGTATTTTTACCACTAGTAAATTATTTTAAATTTTCTCGTCTTTTTCTAAAAACACTACATCAATAAAATTGTCGTAATTGATCACCAACCAAACTGTGTTTTTCGCTTAATATTTCGGTTGTAAATCAGTCATCTACAGAGCATACCGTAAACACTGAATATAAAGCTCTTTTTATTATTTAAGTTAGCCCCCCTACCTCCCCCCCCCTCCCCAACTGTAATTGCTGGGAAGGGGGAGGGGGGGGCGAGAGTTGGCAGTGGTGATGTATTCTGGAATAGTATCCTACGCGAGCAACACGTAAAGCACACTTTGGATTTTAGAAGAGTTGCTCAATTGTGAATGCACTGACACGTTCAGTCACCATATTTTCCAAGGATTAAATAACAAAACACTGGCTGTTGTTATTTTCTGTGACCTATTGTCTGTGTGAATTACACTACTATACTAGATAAATTGAGGCTTTATGGAACTGATGGTTAGCTAACCAATGGCTAATGTCACATATAACCAAAAGAATGGAGATTCTTGTACTTAAAAATTCAAGCGTTCTAGGCAGGAGAAGTTCTTCTGATTGTGAGGAGATCACTTATGGGGATCCGCAAGGCTCATTGTAAGGTACAGTATAGTTTATCATATGTGTAAATAATTTCCCACCTAATATAAAACAAACAGAATTGGCTCTTTATGGGGTTTACACTAGTTTTGAAGTCAATGAAAACATAAATAAATACAGCAGCAGAAGAAACGGTAAATGATGTTTTTAAGAGAACTACCGACTGGTTTTCTGCAAATTGTCTCACTTTTAATTTCAAAGAGGCACAACATATTCAGTTCTAGAGGTACTACACCAATGATGAGTAAAACACGATGACGAAATAATAATTCCAAAAATTTATATCCATACTTATGAGAAAATAGCTCGTACAGACATGTTTGGAAACTCCTAAAACAACTTACGAGAGTTGAGCCACATTTGTACCTAGAATCAATGCAAATCTTGGGGAGAGAAATCATTAGGTTCAGATATTTTAGGTATTTTCAAACAATGTCATAGGAAATAATATTTTGCGGTAGCTCATTTTTAAGAAAGAAATTCTTCATTTGTCGAAAATAACAATAACACGTGGTGCTACCCCAATATCATATTGTGAACGTCTGTTTATGGAGTTTGGCGTGTTGACTGCTGCTTCTGAGTATATTTACTATCTCACGAAGTTTGTTGTAAATAATCCACGGCAGTCCAAAAGTAACAATCACGTACATAATTACATCATGTTACAGAGGTTTAGTCGTGGGACCGATAACTGGGTAAGTAAAGTGCATAATGGCCTTCATCATTTTTAAAGTAAGAATTACAAAATTATACGAATCGAAGACATTACTTGATGCCACAAGTACTCATTAACTACATAGCACAGTGAGCAACCGCCTTCACGCCTTGGACGCGAATGTCGCTGCAAGAGCTTACAGGTAACCAAATTTGTGTGGCCCTTGCTGTATAACCACTAAAATCCATACATATTAAAAAAAAATGTATGTAAGTATGTCCCACCTCTCCTCCTAAGCCACTGGACTGATTTCAACTGAACTTATTGCACGTATCCCTTACTGTCAGGCAACAATTGCTGGGGAGCTGAGAGCCACCCCCCTATCACGTTTCAGGAGGTGTGACGTAATAAAACAATGAGAGGTGTGAAAAACTGAAGCATTCTGCATGACGTTTAAATTTGTCACTTCTTTGCTACTAATTATAATCGAAACATATTTCGCAGACAGTGTGTGCATACGCCTCTGAATGTAATTACATTAATATATAATTGTACGACACATAGTGCAAAAGATATGACATCATAAACAATGAGAAGCCTGACAAAATGCCGCATCATACATAAACTTTTAATACATTTATTCTTTACTACTCAGGCACTCCTACATTAGAGTTAGGTTGGGGAATTCCCTGACACCTGGCAGCATCTACATCTACATCTACATCCATACTCCGCAAGCCACCTGACGGTGTGTGGCGGAGGGTACCCTGAGTACCTCTATCGGTTCTCCCTTCTATTCCAGTCTCGTATTGTACGTGGAAAGAAGGATTGTCGGTATGCTTCTGTGTGGGCTCTAATCTCTGTGATTTTATCCTCATGGTCTCTTCGCGAGATATACGTAGGAGGGAGCAATATACTGCTTGACTCTTCGGTGAAGGTATGTTCTCGAAACTTTAACAAAAGCCCGTACCGAGCTACTGAGCGTCTCTCCTGCAGAGTCTTCCACTGGAGTTTATCTATCATCTCCGTAACGCTTTCGCAATTACTAAATGATCCTGTAACGAAGCGCGCTGCTCTCCGTTGGATCTTCTCTATCTCTTCTATCAACCCTTTCAGTTGCTAAGCGCTAACGGCTGTAGGCGGGAACAGTAGCCGTCTTTAAAGATATGAAGAGACGTTTACAATATCGCGTTCACGAGACGCGAAGCACTTGCGTCCAGTGTGCAGAAGCTGTGGGGGATCGCGTTTCTTAATTTGTACACTGCATTTATACATTTGTACATTGTGCATATTTCTTTGGACGACTGTTTCACAGTTTGAAAGGAGTTTACGCAGGTATATGTAAACGAAAATGTTTCGACATTACACTGCAAACAGAGTTGACTTTTTGTTTTCGTTTTTAATAGGAAACTGGGAAAATGAAAACCTGGGAATGCTTGACCACGATACAACCTCACAGTGACAACCTGTACCACGCTCCCTGCGTTTTAATGTTCACAGTATCTTGCTGTCACTGCTAGCTGAGGGGTAAAACTTCAACAGCAATGTTATTGAACACGTTTAAAATATAAGGGGCGATAAAAATGTTTCCGTTCGGAGGCTGCTCAGTCCAGAATCGGTATACCAATCAGGGAAAATTTCCGCGAGCATTTGCGCAACTACCCAGGATGATTTTTTAGACAACATAGTTGTGTGGAGATAACAGCGATTGGTTTCCTTATAATCAATTGATCAAAATGACAGTCAGAACTGCATTATTTATTTTGCCCCCAACCGGTTTCAAACCGTGATGCTGTCATCTTCAGGGCAATTTACACCATTTGATCGCTCTCTGTGCACGGCTATACTGCATAGTTACGAACCGTGCACAGGCAGGGTGACGACTCCAGCTGGCGAGCGACCAAATGGTGTAAATTGCCCTGAAGATGAGCCCATCACGCGTTGAAACCGGTTGACGGCAAAATAAATAATGCGACTGTGTCTGTCATTTTGAATAACTGTCCCAGGCTGATGATACCGACTTGCTAAAACACCGTGTCTCACTGCACGATCAAGTCCGTAGCTGCCTGCTACACATCTTCGCCCGACAGGAGTCGTGGACTCTTGGAGGCCTTCTTTGAGGGAGCGAAGTCGTAAGACAGGGTGGGGAGACGCCAGCCAGCACTGTACGGCAGTGTCGCCCACTTGTCCCGATGGACGAGGACGGCCTCCCAGATCGACCGCTGTCTCGTATCGAACCGAGAACGGCACGTAACTTGGCGCATCTCTGCACAACGGAGGTTTTCGACAGATATGCTCACTCGTACACGTTCTCCTTACGCCGATATGCATCTACCGGTGTTCGTCTTTCGGCAGCCAAGGAAGAATAACAGCACGCATTTGGTAATAACAACGCCATGTTTCGTGTTTCCGCATCTATCGTACGCAAGTCGGAAAAACACGAATGCCACTCTAATCCCTTGCCTGGCCCACCCGGTTAGCCGTGCGGTCTAACGCACTGTTTTCCGGGCGGGAAGGCGTGCCGGTACCCTGTACGAATCCGCCCGGTGGATTAGTGTCGAGATCTGGTGTGCTGGCCAGTCTGTGTGGATGGTTTTTAAGGCGGTTTTCAATCTGCCTCGGCGAATGCGGGCTGGTTTCCCTTATTCCGCCTCAGTTGCACTATGACGGCGATTGCTGCGCAAACACTCTCTCCACGCACGCTTGCACCATGATTACTCTACCAAGCAAACATTGAGGTTACACTCGTCAGGAATGAGACATTCCCGGAGAGGTCCACTGAGGGCCACAGCACACAATAAGCCTGGGTTCGGTGTGGGGCGGTGGCGGGGTGGGTGGACTGTCGGGTTGTGAACCACTGAGGGCTACGGCAGGGACGAAACCTCACCGTCGTTTCTAGGTCCCCAGTTCAATACAATAACCGAGCGAGGTGGCGCAGTGGTTGGAACACTGGACTCGCATTCGGGAGGACGACGGTTCAATCCCGCGTCCGGCCATCCTGATTTAGGTTTTCTGTGATTTCCCTAAATCGCTTCAGGCAAATGCCGGGATGGTTCCTTTGAAAGGGCACGGCCGACTTCCTTCCCCGTCCTTCCGTAATCCGATGAGACCGATGACCTCGCAGTTTGGTCTCCTCCCCCTCAAATCAACCAACCAATCAATACAATACAATACATTCCCTTGCCTACATGTCGGTGCTTATACACCTACAGCAGAGTCGCACTACTTTAGATATACGCTGCATCAATGCTCTCAAACGGAAATTTTTTCATCGCCCCTCATACCCTTCATCACGTAACTAATATCGGCGGCAAGCTTTCAAATCCCGAGAAAATCATACACAACATCCAACTAACAACAACAAAAATTATTGCTCAAGTAAGTGCTTAAAATTGTGCTCATAAAGCAGTCTTCCTGGCCATCCTGTGATCACTTGGAAAAATGTGCTGTCTTACAAACATATTTATTCACAAAAATATATTTATGAATAAAATGATAATTAAATGGACACCCTAGCTGCAAAGAGGCGTTGATATACTTCATTGGGGACATGTTGGAAATGTGTGCCCCGACCGGTATCGAACCTGGGATCTCCAGCTTACACGGCATACGCTCTATCCATCTTTTTTTTTTTTCCTGAGCCATCGAGGGCACAGAGGATAGTGCCCCTGCAGGGACTTATCCCTTGCACGCTCCCCATGATACCGACATTCCCAACATGTCCACACCACTACATTCGTAGTGCGCCTAATAGATGAATAAATAGATTTGTAATCGACACTGCGTGTATTCCTCCACATATTTTGACAGTCACCTGAAAAAAATTTTTGTTTCACCATGATGACCAATAATCTGGAGCAAGTTTAACATAGAAGCCACGGTGATTAACTCTTTTGCAATATAAGATTCCTTAAAAAAATGAGCTATGTAGCATTCACTGAGGACACCCACAGCGACAAATTCCTTGATAGGACTCACTCCAGCCCACAAGTGCGTCCCTACTACAAGACTGTAACCAGTCCGGAGGTGCGCCACCAGCGAATTCGGTTCCTGCCTGGCGCTGCCGACCTGGTGGCCGCGCGGTTTGAGGCGCCGTGCCACGGACTGCGCGGCCCCTCCAGCCGGAGGTTCGAGTCCTCCCTCGGGCATGGGCGTATGTGTTGTACATAGCCTAAGTTAGATTACGTAGTGCGTAAGTCAAGGGACCAATGACCTCAGCAGTTTGGTCCCTTATTAATTCACATACATTTGAACATTTTTGAACCTAGTGATGTGCAAAAAAGACCGAGGGCCGAGAAGGGGAGAGACACCAGAAAGGAAGTCTATAACAGTGGCAACGTACCATTGGCTCTCCATATGAGCTTCAGTGGAGCGAAACTACCGAAAACATATTCCATCCTGGAATTCGGCTACACCCACACGTGAGGTGTGTGAGGAAAGTGACGAAACTGACAGCAGCGTGAGCTATTTGGGAACGGTGTGCTGTTCTGCTCATGCAGACCGCTGTGTGTTCAGTGTTAAACTCGGGGAACCCGCGAGTGTGACCTCTGAGAACTGAAATAGGTCTCCGGGAAACGTTCATTATCGAGAGCGCAAGCTTTCCGCGGGGACAAATCAGTTTTTAAAAGGCCGCGACCAAGTTGAAGGTGAACCTCGGCCACGGAGACCAATTTCAAAAACCGACATACACGTCGAATGTGCCCGTGCTCTTGTCAGAACAGATGGAATTCTGACAAAATTTGGAAATTTGTGGTAAGTACCATGGGACCAAACTGCTCAGTTGGTTGGTTTGTGGGATTGAAGGGACCAGACTGCTACGGTCATCGGCCCAACTGCTCAGGTCATCAGTCCCTAACCTTTCACACTACTAAATCTATAACGTACACTGAGGACAACACATACACCCATGTCTGAGGGAGGACACGAACCTCCGACGGGGAAGCCACGCGAACCGTGCCACGGCGGAGTTTAAAAATGACAATGATGGGTGACCTCCTAAACAATTTCACCGAAAATCAAATTTTGACGGAAGTTCTGCACATACGAAAGGTTGTGTGAAATTGGTGCCGAAAAATCACAAATATGAGCGGAAAGACAATCGAAGAAACGTGTGCATTCATCTTCTTGACCAGATTTCCAAAAACCAGAAATGGTACCGTACGGTCTTGTGGTCACAGGTGATGAACCCTGGATTTTTGAATACAATACTGAAACGAAGCGGGAAAGTGAGGAGTGGCACACCGAGACATCTCCTGGACCAAAAAACGGTCGAATGAGCAAATCAAAGATCAAAACAATCCTTTTTTTTGCAGTAGGGACATCTTGCATAAAGAAATTTTTCTTCCTGGGCAAACCAAGTGTTGAAAGGCTGAGGAAAAGAGTGAGTCGGTGAGACGGGAAATTGCAGACAAGTGAATGCTGCATGCCACAGGTCACGCTGCCACTGCCATCACGGAAGTTTTGACCTCAAAAGGCATTCCTGTTCTTCTACAGTCCTCTTTTTCGACTGACGAGTCCTCGTGACTTTTTCCCTTTCCTCGGAACTGAAAAGAGTGTTAAAAAGACGTCATTTTGGAACTCTGGAGAACATTGAAAAGAACGTGACCGACACGTTACGGCTGTACCAGCTGATAGCCTTTCAGTGCTGCTACGAAGAGGCAACGACGATCCCGCCGGCGTACAGCTACCGAAGGGAACCACCTGAAGAGGACAACATTATTGTTTGAAAAAAAAAAAATCATTACTTTTTCCACACACTTCGTACATGTAGCAAGGTTAATGTCGAGAAGCACGCTACACCGAATTCTGGGGCAGACGAAAAAAAAAAAAACGTACCGTCGGAAACAGCGACACCTTTTCCCAGTTCCCAGTAGCAGAGCTGCCACTGCCGGCAGCCAGCCTCAAACCTGAGTCCCCTCGCGGCCGCTGCGGCCTTCCTCGTCGACATTGCCGCACAGAGAAGGCGCCGCGGCTCGGAGCCGAGGACCGCAAACGGCTCGCGATAGCGACAACGAGAAGAACAAATGACGTTCATATCTCCACAGGGAGGGCGTGAGGTCCTCGGAAGCCCATAACTCAAATGCCTTTAGGCAGGTTGTTACTTGTTACCAATAGTTGCAATTAATTGATGGAATTCATGTTTAAGGGCCCTACACATGCACAAACAGACCAGGTGACCAACAGACAAATTG
Organism: Schistocerca gregaria; assembly: GCF_023897955.1. Lineage (NCBI taxonomy): Eukaryota > Metazoa > Arthropoda > Insecta > Orthoptera > Acrididae > Schistocerca > Schistocerca gregaria. Next base: position 219,636,490 of record NC_064929.1, read on the forward strand.
GAAGTGTTTTGGCGCTCTGACCGACCGACGAACTTTCCTAGTCGGGATGTCGGCCAGGTAGGACCACCGGCAGCTAACCCCTCCCCCCACCATGTGTAGTGCTGTCGTTCCAATCGACCGACAAAAGCTGAAGACTGCAGATGTTGTTGGACAGACGTGCGAGGATTACGGCAATACACCTTCATGAAATGAAGCACTTTTTTACAGTGGGATTTTTTTACAGCTCTAACAGTTGCTACTGCTTCATCTCTTATGTATCTGTTGTTGCATTCATCAGAGGATGTGCCCCACCACCATGTGTAGTCTTTCTTCCTCGAATTTGAAATGAGTTTCTTAACCTTACAGGTAATCTTTTATGCTACATATTAATTGACGTTAACGTCTTTTTTTTATTTTGCTTTATCATGATGTATTTACTCAGTCAACAGTACATAATGTTGCAAACGCCTGTTTTTGTTTCTGCATGTAATCCTTGGGATATAGTAGAACAAACTCGATGAACTACATGATAAACGAATCACAACAATAAATAATCCAGGTGGGAATATCAAGAATGTAGTGAAAGACAGATGGCTACTCACTGTAAAGAAGACGCATTAAGTTGCAGACACAGTTGCCTGCCTGCAACTTAACGTGCCTTCTTTACAGTGAGTAGCCATCTGTCTTTCACTACACAGTTCAAAGCACGGCAACAGGCGACACTGTAATCGCGGTCGGGACCATGTGCACCTCGCCACTCAACTAGTCGGTGTATCGGTTGGTCAGGCTGTCCGTTGGATAATCAGTCTGTCGGTTCGTTGGTCGGTCTGTCAGTTGGTTGGTCGGTCGATCTGTCTGTCCTTTGGTCGGTTTGTCGGTCGGTCGGTCGGTATGTCAGTTGCATAGTGTGGGGGGGCTTTACGTATTTTCACAGCCTTGGTCGAGTAGCCATGGCATATGTGAGCGGCCATAGTTCCATAGTTACACTAATGAGCGACAAATGTGTGGGTGTACTAGCGACAATGCACAAGGCAGACAATGGGACATTATGGATGAAACGTCCCCTTACAACAATTATACAAGACTGTGCTTAAACTGACACACAATATTTTTAGCGCAACGCAGTCTGACTTTCAAAAATCCCTACAAAACAATGGCCCTGACTAACATTAACCTATACCTTTCACAAATCACTTACCTCACAAAAATCTTGGTTACTCCAACTACTGCAATACAGCGAGCACCCCTACTGCCAGCTAAATAAAAGATTCAAACTGCGGAAGGCACTAACTACTGATAGGCATAGTTAGCGAATGAAAGATTTTAATATAGAACAAACAATGTATTTACCTTAATAGTCATAATATATATAGCAGTTCATGACATTCGTTCTTACAAATTTCAAAACTCCGCCATCTCTCTCCCCACATCCACCACTGCTGGCGGCTCACCTCCAACTGCGCAACTCTACGCGCCGCTAAGAGCCAACTGCCCAACGCTACAATGGCGAGTATTACAACATTGCCAACCAGCCACTGATTGCACACAGCACAGCCAGTGATTTTTCATACAGAGCGCTATGTGGCGTTACCAATAAAAAAAACCTAAACAGCCTGCTTACACGGGGACCATTCCAGGAAAGACTTAACAAGGTTCCACCGCAAAAGGCAAAACTTGTGGATTGCGAAAGACGTGCTTTTTCTTTTGGCAGCGTTAAGGATAGAGCCTCTGTCTCGACTGAACTATCTCTCGTATGAAGTCGATGCGTAAACGCACTTCGGAATACCGGAACACGGTGTAAGGAGTACAACAATGCGAGATCGCATGAAGAAAGACCTCAGCGCCAGAATTTTTCGACCGCCGTTAATAAACAAGTTATCGGATACAGACCCGAACGAGCACGTTTTGCCATGCCGTGCTTTGTTAACTCAATTTCCAAATGCTACGAAGCTTGGCAAGGTTATGTTTTCAGTTGAATGTGCCACTTATTGCAGCTCACGTGCTAGAAATAGTGTCATTTGGGCCAAAGAAAACCAGCGGGAACATCACAACATCCGTTTGGACCGTCCTCTTTTGTAGGAGCTGTGAATGGCGCAAATTATTTACACATCATAAAAATATGGTTAATACCTGAGGCTGAAGACAGTGGTATCACGGAATGCGTGTGTCTGACGTAGCACTACGTTCTTGCAGTGTGTGCGTTACTGAATTAACAATTTCCAGGACGGTGGACAGGTTGTGGTTCATCAGTAACACCAGCTCCCTTAAAAGAAGTAATTGCTTCACCATACCTGACAACTCGTTATGGAAAATCATTAATGCGCATGTTGTCTATCCGTCGATATACTACAAACGTAGAGCTGTGCAATACTGTTGACAACCTCAATACTTTCAGCATTTCGCGGCTCTGTCACCAACTGTATAAATATTAAATTCAAAATTAACAGCCTCAGTTGCGGAGTTACCTAGATTTACCTAGGTTTCAGTTGGGATAACCCAACCTTCTTCAGAATTACACTTACTAATGTTTGTCCATAATGGACATTGTCAAACTAAAAATACAAATACACCAAGTGTCGTCATATTTTAAAAAACTTAACTGAAGCTGCCTCAGCCCCACTTCCCGACCGCGATGCGGCAGCCACGAGTGTTGTACTGGAACTGACTTTGTGATGTGTTGTTTCATTTACTTGTTAAATTCTACTTGATTTCTTCGTCAGTCTCACGTCCGCATTTGTTAGGCAGTTAGTGTCTGTCTGTCGGTCGGTCTGCCGTACGTTAATAGCTGCCTCTGTCATGTTCGTCGGATTCGGTGTTAACGAATTTATTCCTTGAAGTGTAAAGGCCGAATTCCTGAAATATGTTTTTATATTGCCTATCATCTTGAGAGGCAGCATATGTGTAATATACGCCATGTTGTATATTTTATGTAAGAGTTCATTTCATGGGTTTTTATTTAAATGGTCATTTTAGTATATAAAGTTGCCACCCTTCCGCCATAAGAGTTTTTTTCTTAAATCAAGTTGCACCTTCGGTGGCAAGTAATTTTTTTTTAATGTGAGTGTTTTGTACCATTTCCATCCCTCCTACGAGTTGCATAGTTTATGTGTTTGTGTGAGTTGTAAAAAAAATCTGTTAAAAAAGGGGTTTTTAGAAATAAAGTTTCCACTTGTTGAAAGAAATTTGTTTCCTTCAGTTACCCACTGGCAACTACTTCCACGCTCACCTAGTGTGATTAAATGTGCTAATGTTCTTGATGAATCGCTAGTAAATAAAGTAAATTCTTTAAGAAAAGATTTTGAAAGTAAAGCCACGGTTCATCGTTAATTTAAGATACAAATTTTAAGATACAAGTTTTAAATTTCTCCCATTCAAAATTAAGGTTTATTTCTACATACAAGCTTATAAACAAGAATTTAATCAAAGTCTATGGTATTTTATAGTTCCAATGAAACAGCAACATATTTCGAACAACTGCAAAATTTGATAGCAATAGTGCGTTATACGCTTTGAGAAAAGCCTCCTAATAATTCAAAAATGTAAAACCGAGAAAATAAAATTCAAAGATTTCATTCTCATATTTGTATATGTAATAAGCTTACCTCAATTTTAAAATCCTCCACACTGATGTTCCTCATCCCCCAGGTTTCTCTTACCTGCCCCTCTAATCCGTCTGGCTGTACTTGCAGGTTAGGCAATCATCCGTTAGCTTTCGTGACCCAGCTATCATCGATGGTGTAAATTGCTTTTGTTGTTAACATCAGCTCCCTTCAGCACTTCAGTTCTGCCATTATTTCCATCAAAGCATGAAACCGCATCATAGACAGCTGTTTTTAGCACGTCAAATCCACAGAATGTCCTTTTTAAACATAAAAACCAAATTAAATTACCTGGGCTTTCATTCGAAATTTTTGTGTTAGTGCTTACATGAACAGCTTTCCGTTGCTGTGCTGTACTTGCAGCAGTTGTCTCTCGGACGCAGATTGTGTGACGGTCTTTGGTCGGAGGGTAGCTTGTGAAAGTAAACTGCCCACTCAGCACACTTCATTGTCTCGAACATGACTGAATGTTTCCATCTAGCTATCCCATTCTATATTCTCAACTATTCACATTTCTTCTCCTTTAGTAAGTGGCGGAGCCTACCACAAAGCCTCTTTTGGATGTCGCCAACATACTCCATCTATTCTATTGGCGTACTGTGTGGTGTATTGCCTATTGTAGCTCTGAAATAAGGAGAGCTCCATCATCGTTTCCCAGATGTGTGAAAAGATGGAAATGCCCCCAGTGCACACTTTGTCATTTTCATATTTTGAAACATTTCCAATGCTGATATCAAGATAAAATTTATACGCAACATACATTAAACTCCTCCATCCCTGCTGGAGCCGCAGCGGTCCACAACCCCACGACGACTACCGCAGTCCACTTCACCCCTCCGCCGCCCCACACCGAAGCCAGGGTTATTGTGCGGTTCGGCCCCCTGTGGCCCCCCAGGGAACGTCTCACACCAGACGAGTGTAGCCCCTATGTTTGCGTGGTAGAGTAATGGTGATGTACGCGTACGTGGAGAAAGTGTTTGCGCAGCAATCGCCGACATAGTGTAACTGAGGCGTTAGACCGCACGGCCAACTCTGTACATTACGAAAATAATATTTTTCAAAAATCGATTTATTAGAGCCAAAACCATTACGTCGCTCCTGTACTCGGGAGAATGGGCAGGTCTAATCAGCGAATATCCTATAGTTCAAAGAGCTCCTTCAACTGCCCCGTTGCTCGCGGTCGCGCATTGTCATCCATAAGAAATGAAGCGCAAGCCAAGTACACACCTGCGAGGACGTATATGGGGAAGGAGTTCATTGTCACAATAACACTGACCGGTGAGTGTGCCGTCTTCAAAGGTTTGGAGGTCAGAGTGCCTGTACAACATTATGGTTCACCACACCATAATACTTGGACCAATAAAACGATCATGTTCGTCTGCTCGTTAGGTGTTTCCACCTGTCACCATGTGAGAGTATGCCCACTACTGAATCCGCTCTCATCCCAGAAGTGCACACGTCTATAGTCCTCTTTGGTTGGTTGAGTGCCTATGTTGCCGCCACCGATGTGCCAGTGTCAACAGAACATCGTCTCTGGGCAGAGAGACCGCCTCCATGCAGTCGCCACTACACTATGGAGAGTCAGAATGCGTGACACGTTCCTGTTAAATGTGGTTGCAGCTGCACCCGCTGTTTGACAGTCGTCCCTTCTTGCCTGTTGCACAGTGTAGCGGTTGACCGTGGTCGACCGCCTCTTCCCCTTGGGGCAGTTATGCCTGTGGTTCGGAACGCCCGCATGTAAGTGAAACAATGCTGTGAGCAGTTCCGAACTCTGGGCTACGCTCGTCAAGCTTCGTCCTCCTTTCAGTTTTTCAGTGATTCTTTCACATATTATGAAGACACCCAAATGTTGTCTCCGGGCCACGCTGTAATGAAGAAGACGACCACAGTGCACTGCCCCGTGTTATGGCGCCACACTTTTTATGTTTAAATAATAACATACAGCATCAGTAAACGTTGTACCTAACACCAGCAGACAAAAACTTTCAATCAGGTACGTGTAGTAATTCAGCTTGGCCGTTTCAGACATCATTTCCAGAGGGGCGTACCACAACGAATTTTAATTAATTCAGTGAAATAGTTACATTAACTTTCTACAAGCTCGGAAGTATAGAAAGACAAAATTTCCAACATCTTACATATCACTAGTTCGATAAAAGTTCCATGCCCTCCTAAAAATTAACTGCTTTGTATTACCTCTGCCTTTGATTTCACAATCGAATGCCAATTCATTTCAAAGTTGGGTAACTCCTAATGTTCAAGACTTGATTATACAAGAAATATCAATGTTCTCGAGATGAAATCAGATGCAAATTCAAATTACTATTCCCACATACTCATTCACAAGAGAAAATCATGTTCTATAGACAAATAACTTCTCAGTTCCACCGATGCATTTTGTTAAAGCGGAAGTTTTACATTAAAATCGATGTTAGTTGTACGTTTACAACGTCGATCGTTCATCATTATGTGTGTTACAGACAATTAAATCCATTTAAGGCCCCTACACAAGCACCAGTTTATCGTCCAACAGACAGACGGGCCGAGAAAAAACCAACCGACAAACCGACCAACGGCCGACAAACTAACCAACCAACCAACCGACAAACCGACCGACCGACCGACCGACCAACCAACCGACTAACAGACCAACCAACTAACCGACAGAGACAGACAGACCGACCGACCAATTTAATGTCAGCCTATACACGTCTCGACCAACTCCACTCCGCGGTTACAACGCCGCCGTGTCGCATAGAACTACATGTGTTTCAAACTAGTGACCAGTTTTAGAATCACATAAAAGAAAACGCGTCACAGACCGCCATTAGAAGTTTCCGGCATTTTCTGCTGTTTTTCTTTCTGGGAGACATGAGGTTGCGTTTTCTGCTGCGCAACGAGTTAGAGAGTTTTATGACGAGTAAAAACGGTTAAACCATATTTTCATGGTCGTGCACCGACTTGTGTATAGAAAACGAAGGAGGTCTTCTACAGGCAACACGAGACATTTGGAAATGAAATGTCTCAATAATTTTCCCTGCGTCGAAAACAGAAATTTGTTTTAGTGTCCAACAGCTTCTCTTTCAGTTTCCAACATTTAACTGGTTTTTAGTAGTACCTATTCTCAATCTAATTTCACTTCCCGATTATTGTTGTGCAACAGAGTAATAATGTAGAGCACAGACTAATGTCGATTGCAACACTTTAAAATATCAACAGAATATTTGTTCCTAGGTACATTACCATGTTGTACCTTGGAGCAGTTTTTCACATTGGGAAAAAAATTTGCTTCACAGGACTACTTTTGGTGATTTCAGAAAAAGACAGCAACACCCGTATACTGAATGTCACGATTTCAAAGTGGAATAAGGAAATATATTAACTTCTATTGTAGTCATTACAGCCTGACAAAAAACTGATCAAATATTCAGTCACATCTTGACAACTTGCTTTAATTGTCCAGATACGTTAAATTCTGTTACTGACAAAACAGAAAAAAAGTATCGTATTTTATGACTACAGTACCAGTAAAACAGATGCATTGGTCATCCCATAGAAATACGAGGGTGAAGCAATTTGTGGCGATATGAAATGAAACGAACACATAAGCCCAGTCTTAGGTAAAGCACTGGTAGATTTATGTTGATTGATAGGAAACTGGGGGGAAAATAGTCCAAAAAGGAGATTGTTCACAAAACACTCGTGAATCTCATCGTAGAATACTGATGAAGTGTGTGGGACTCGTACCAGCAATACTAAGTGCGGAGCCTGGAGAATCATGAATGATGACAGTTTTGCTTACCCACGGGACAATGTCTCGGATATCCTAAACAAGCAGAAGTGGCAGGCACGGTAACTGTCTCCTGAAAGCCTGCTTACTAAGTTACAAGAACCTGCCGTAAGAGACGAAACTAGGAATATACTAAAGCACCTCATTTTCGAAGGGAGTGGGAAGATACACTAACATTCGGCATAATGTGAAATACCATCTGCAGTACAGTTTACAGGTATCCGTAGATGTAGATGGGTTTGTTTATAAAATAACTTCTTCTGCTAGCGCCTGTTATGCACGACACACTTCGCGAAATGATTCCCATATTCAATCGTGAGTCATATTTAGACGCCAGTGTATAGAAAATAACATGCTAGGAAAGCTTCATGTTTGCCAAGGACAAACAGAGCGAGATTTTCACACCCGACATAGAGACTACAGTCAAGCCAACACCCAAAACATACACTCAAAATCAGAAATAGCCACATACATACACAATGGAGGATTTCGAAACGTAAAGAAAATGTCAAATACTCTATCAACTCAATTTAGGTCATGAAATGCATCTGTTGGACGAATTGGAGACATATTAACATTACAAAAATATGAACATTAAACATTAAATGAAAAACGGGTAGCTGAATTTCTTCAGTGGATTCGATGGTTGTTGTTGTGGTCTTCAGTCCGGAGACTGGTTTGATGCAGCTCTCCATGCTACTCTATCCTGTGCAAGCTTCTTCATCTCCCAGTACCTACTGCAACCTACATCCTTCTGAATCTACTTAGCGTATTCATCTCTTGGTCTCCCTCTACGATTTTTACCCCCCAAGCTGCCCGCCAATACTAAATTGGTGGAGTCGATGGTATATTTACGTTAATAAAAACAGTGATGCATACAAATAAGTCCATTGTAAATATTTGCATAAGAAAATAATACTCTAGATTAATAAGATAAATATCCTGTGTTCGAAAGTCTATCGTACTCTGGGCGGTCTATAGCGTTACCTCTGGTGGGTACATGTATAAGTACTTACGGATGCTTCCATTACTTCTTGGTAGAACAATTCCGGTTTTAAGTATACTGTTTTTGATCTACTGATTTCTGTTTCGTTCAAACTGCTTTTAGGCTTATTGGGCCATCTTCCTGAAGATGTGTACTTGTTATTCAACCTTAAACTTATGTACATATATTTCTAACTGTTTTTTTTATCAAAGTTTGCAATTCTCATTATGTACTGTGCACATAAATTGAGTGCGATGTTTAATACTTGTGGTTCTCTGCACAAGTGGACTACAATAAAACGGTAAACAGTTCTTTCCAAACTTCGTAACCAACTCTATACAAAGATGGAGTAAAAATTGTGGGCACACTTTTAGTTACTGCGGCGAAGAAAACAGAACGGTGCGACAGGTCGCAGATCGGAAACATCGCGAATAAGTGGCATAGCACACAGGAAACTCACTTGAAAATGGTAATCATTTCCCGAAACGTGTCTTGCAAAATATAAATAAAAAGAAAATCGCGTCTCGTAGCACAAGCCGTTATTATACAAAAAAACTTTCATAAACAAATCGTTTTTACAGTGGCAGGCTTTCGCCAAAGATTTGTGAGGCACGGAACGAGAAAACGAGGCTCGGGCGGTGGCGGTGGCGGAACTGCGGCACGTGGCCTCTGACGTCACGAACAATGGGCGGCCTTCCCAGGGCGCCACTTCCGGTGCGCGGGGCAGCTCTGCTCTGCCCTGCGCTGCCGTGCTGTATAATGTCCCAGAGCCGCGGCGACACCTGTGGGCCAGCGGCTCACAGAGGCAAACAGCTCCGAACCCCAGCAACTCCTGTCCACAACGCTCACACCTACTATCCCACTACCGGACACGATAAAGCATCTCGAACTATCGTGGCGACTAACGTGGAAACCCCACTTGGTAACCACCCAACACAAAGCCCAGGACAGACTACATCTACGAGTGTCACTCCAAAATAAATGCACACTATTTTTTTTAATCTATCTTTCATTCTACATATTTGAAAGTTTTACATTGTGTAGATACATCCTTTAGGAACAATATTTTCATTTCTCCGCATAATTTCCATCCCTCACAACTGCCTTACGCCATCTTGAAACCAGCGCCTCTAAAATTCTGGACCAACCTGTTGGAGTCACTGTTTGGCACCGTGCACAAGGGAGTAGTCATCTTCAAACCTGGTTCCACGAAGAGAGTGTTTCAGTTTCCCAAAGAGATGATAGTCACATGGAGCCAGGACAGGACTGTAAGGCGGGCGTATCAGTGTTGTCCATCCGAGTGCGCTTCCATGGTTTTTTGACTGACATGTGGCCGTGCATTGTCGTGCAACAGTAAAACATCCTGCTTTTGCCGATGTGGTCGAACACGACTCAGTCGATCTTGAAGTTTCTTCAGTGACGTCACATATGCATAAGAATTTATGGTGGTTCCACTTGGCACGATGTCCACAAGCAAGAGTCCTTCGGAATCGAAAAACACCGTAGCCATAACTTTTCCAGCAGAAGGTGTGTTTTTGATTTTTTTTTTCTTGGGTGAATTTGCATGATGCAACTCCATTGATTGTCTCTTCGTCTCTGGTGAAAAATGATGGAGCCGTGTTTCATCGCCTGTCACAGTTCTTCCAGGAAATTCATCTCCACCATTCTCGAACTGTTCCAAAAGTTCGCCGCATACCGTTTTTCTTGTTTCTTTGTGAGCCACTGTCAACATCCTGGGAACCCACCTGGCACAAATCTTTTTTAACGCCAATACTTTCAATATTCTGCAAACACTTCCTTCCCCTATCCCAATGTAGTGTGATAATTCGTTCACTGTGATGCGTCTGTCAGCAGTCAGCAATTCGTTAACTCCCTGCACATTGTCTGGAGTGTGTGCAGAACGAGGCATGCCACTGCGAGGACAATCCTCAATATTGCCGTGCCCGCTTACATCACGTAACCTGCTTGCCCACCGACTAACTGTACTGCGATCGACAGCAGTATCTCCATACACATTTTTCAACCTCTTGTGGATGTTTCCCACTGTCTCGTTTTCAAAGCACAGGAATTCTATGTCAGCGCGTTGCTTCTGATGAACATCAAGTGTAGCAACCATCTTGAAGACATGCTGTGACGGCGCCACTCACGGTGACGGGTTGAACTAAGTTTGAAAACAAGCGGGAAGAATATATCTACACACTGTAAAACTTTCACACATGAAAGAATGAAAACCGTATTTTTACAAAAATAGTACCGAGCGAGGCGGTGCAGTGGTTAGCACACTGGACTCGCATTCGGGAGGACGACGGTTCAATCCCGTCTCCAGCCATCCTGATTTAGGTTTTCCGTGATTTCCCTAAATCGTTTCAGGCAAATGCCGGGATGGTTCCTTTGAAAGGGCACGGCCGATTTCCTTCCTAACCCTTCCCTAACATGACCTTTCGCTCCGTCTCTAACGACCTCGTTGTCGACGGGACGTTAAAGACTAACCACCACCACCACAAAAATGTGTGCATTTCTTTTGGCGTGACCCTCGTATAATTACCTCTACATCGATACTCCACAAGCTACGTCACGGCGCGTGGCGGAGAGTAGCTTGTACGAGTACGAGTCATTTCCTTTCCCATTCCACTCGCAAATATAGCGAGGGAAAGACGACTGTCTATATGTCTCCGCACGAGCCCTAATTTCTCATATCTTATTTTCGTGATTCCTACGCAATATGCATATTCGCGGCACTAGAATTGTTCTACAGTCAGCCGGTTATGTAAATTTTCTCAATAACTGTCCTCAAAAATAAAGTCGCCTGCCCTCCAGGAGTCCCATTTGATTTCCAAAAAGCAACCCCGTAACACTTTCGTGTTGTTGGAACCTGCCAGTAACAGCCCGCCTCTGAATTGCTTCGATGTCTTCCTTCAATCCTACCTGTTGCGGATTCCAAACGCTCCAGCAGTACTCAGGAAGGGGTCGCACAAGCGTCTTATATACTCTCTCCTTTACAGATGAACCACATTTCCTTAAAATTCCCCCAATACACTTAAGACGACCATCCTGTCACAGTCCTTACATGCTCGGTCCATTTCATATCACTGTGCAACGTACACCTAGACATTTAAACGATGTGACTGTGTCGAGCACGACACTATTAATGCAGTATCGGAACATTATGGGTTTGTTCTTTCTACTCATCCGCATTAACATACATTTTTCCGCTAACTGGACGAACCTGATGATTCAATCCAACCAATATCCCCCGTGTTTACAATCTATCCTCTCTCATGCCTATGTTACACAGATACTGAAACCACCAATATTCTCTCGAAATTCTAGACATTCTTCTCACGGATTCTTAATCAACTCTACATCTATATCCACGTCTAAATCAACATCTACACTACGCTCCGCAAGCCACCTTATGGTGTGTAATGGAGGGTACTTCGTGTACCACTTTCTCTTCTTTGTATAATAATTTATTACATCACATTCGCTTAAATATATATAAAATATTCATATTATCAGTTTTGGCTACTAGTTCCCACCTACAAATGTGATAAATCTACCGAAAAGCTTTGTACAAATATAAGGAGTGTCAGATGAGGAATGGTCACTTATGACATATGATAGGAACGATCAATCGAAGCAAAAAAGTCCAGTAAAAATGGTTCATATGGCTCTGAGCACTATGGGACTTAAATGCTGAGGTCATCAGTCCCCTAGAACTTAGAACTACTTAAACCTAACTAACCTAAGGACATCCAACACATCCATGTACGAGGCAGGATTCGAACCTGCGACCGTAACGGTCGCGCGGTTCCATACTGTAGCGGCTAGAACCGTTCGGCCACACCGGCCGGCAGTCCAGTAAACATGGGATCTAAAATGCATACCTGAAGAGCTATCAGTACTACTTCACCCCCAATACTGTGAAACACATCTCTTCTGCTGCAACCTTTCTGCTTTCCCCAATTTGTGAGGTGGTAGCATCGACCACAACAAGACAAAAAATTGTCTAGTGGACTCTAAATTGCATACCTTAAGAGCTATGAGCACTTGCTCCGTAGCAGAGATGTTTTTTGTCCTCCCAAAGATGAACAAGTGATCACACTTCTTCAGGTAAAGGCCCTGTTTGCTTGACTTACTTCCAAAATGTGGAAAAAAAGGGACTGCATGAAGAGAGATTTTTTTCACAGAATCGCAGTGCTCCTGGCTCTTTTACAATCCATGTTTACTACTTTTTTTTGCTTCCAATCGTCACTCCTCTCACATCTCTGAATACTGATCATTCCGCTTGCGACGCACAGCAGAACAAGCACATGTATTCACTTCTAACATCAGGAGGTAAACTATTGCGAGGGGCTTTCAATAAGTAATTAAACACATTTCGTTTCTGAAAACAGGTTGGTTTGCTTCAGGAGTCCGATACACCGTATTACTCTCCACACTTTTGGCTACAAAATCCTATCTTTGAACATAATCGCCATTCAGTGGGATGGCCTTACTCCTCCTTACTGGGAGTGCCTGTGTATCGACTAACATGATGAAATATTTTCTTCAGTTTCCTGAGTATAGTGTTAGGAGTTGATAGTTGGACTGTGAGGGATGACATAAAATAGAGTTCCAGAAGGCAGTCGCCATGACTTTACTGAATGAAGGCGCCGCTTTGAATTTTTTCTTCAGAGAAGAGGTTGGGTGGCGCCGCGCCGCGGACTGTCATTTTGTTCCAGGTGCGACGTGATGAACCCACGTTTTGTCGCCTGTGACGGTGTTCGACAAATGTGGTGACGATCAGCCTCGTAACGTGCAAACAACTTTGGCACAGAAGATCCTTCTTTATACTCTATGGTCTTCTGTTAGGTGGCGAGGAATCCGGCAGGCACAAACCTTTGAGTACTTCAGCTGGTGGAGGAACGTGTGAGCGCTATAAACAAAGACGTCCTGTGGAGCAACGAGGTGTCTGATTGTGATCCGCCGTTCATCTCGAAAGAGAGTGTCCGCACGTCCCAACACTGCAGGAGTCACGGCTGCGTGCGGCCGGCCGGCACGCGGGAGATGGGACAGTTTTGTGCGACCTTCTTGCGAGGATGACCGACGCCTCGCCCAACGGCTCGCCGTGCTTTTGTTCACTGCCAGGACACTGAAGACATTCTACAAGTGTCCGACAAAATGTGTTGAATTACTTGTTCGACGTCCCTCGTATATTTAGATGAACGTACATCATAACGTCACGTGGTATAAAAGGCTCATCATATTGGAAATGTTTAACTGTGCTTGTTATTCAGGGGGTAGGCAAAATAATGTGAACACCTGTATATACTTGGGAATGGTTTATTAATAAGCGGTTGGACCCCATTTGCCAGTAATACAGCTGCGATTCTTCTCGGAATACTGACATATAATGATTGTATCGTCTCCAGTGGTATGGTATGCCACTCTTCGATCAGAACCTCTTCTGAGCGACGAGGAAGGCGGAAATCTGCTCCGAAGTCTTCGCTCCAATGCCGCCCACAAGGGTTCTGTAATGTCCGAGTCCGGGGACTGCGCTGGCCAGGGAAGACGCTGCAGTTAGTTGCATGCTCCTCGTAACACGATTGTGGTGTCCTGGCTGTGTGAATGGGTGCATTATCGTCCTGAAATATGGCGTCACTGTTGGGGAACAGCATTCGAATCATGGAGTGCACCTTATCACATAAAATGTTCACATAATCGTTGGCCATAACACGGCCTTTGAGAGTAATGATGAGACCAGCAAAACACCTCGGTACTGCTGCACACACCATCGCACTTCCACGCTTAGCCGTTGGAATCAAGCAGTCATGATTGTAGGCTTCTTTTGGCATCCTCCAGATATAAACCCGGCCCGATGTTGGAAGCAACAAAAATGTTTACTCGTCAGACCACACGACGTGTTTCCACTGAACACCCGTCCAGGCTTTATGCTCGTGACACCATGTTTTACGCTTCTTCTTGTTGGTTGGCGTCAGTAATGGTTTCCTTGTAGCAGCTCGTCCACGAATATTCACTTAATGGAGTTCTCGGTAGAAAGTGTAGACAGATACGGGGTATCGAAGATGGCTGTTAAGCTCTGCAGTCACTTTAGAGTCCGTAGTTTTATGTTGTTCTGACACAGTTGGTGTTAACGTACAATGATCTCGGTCATTTAGTTTTGATTTGCGCCCATTACTACGTTCACACGACGATGTCTTTCCATATTTTGTGTAGACTGTCATGACTGTTGAAGCAGTTTCTCTTGAAATATTCAATAAGTAGTCTGTCTCGGCTACAGAGGCTCCAGCTAATTGGGCCTGCGCAATCTGCCCTATTTGGAATTCTTGTTAGGTCTTTCATTGCACGTCGACCTCGGCCTACGAATGCAAATATGAAGTGTACACTGCTAGTAAACAACCTGCACTGATGCCTGGTCCGTACTGAACACGCATAGTCCAACACGACACGTGCCTTACCTGCGTTGTTGACCGTCAAACACAACCATCCTATTACTACCACTGTTCCCATTATCCCCTAATATCTGTATGAGTCGACCTACTCGTGGTCTAGGGGTAGCGTCTTTGATTCATAATCGAAATGTCTTCGGTCCCGGGTTCGATTCGCGCCACTGCCAAAATTTTGATAAATAATCAGCATGGGCGGCCGAAGACTTCCGGCATAAGAAGTCAGCCTCATTCTGCCAACGGCCTTGTCAAAGAGGGCGGACGAGCGGATGGAGGTTCAGGGCACTCTCTTGTCCTAGGGTTGGGAAATTTCCCCTAAAGGCGGAAGAATCAGCAATGATCAACGACATGAGGATGCAGAAGGCAATGGAAACCACTGCATTAAAGACACGTAACGTGTATCCACAGGACATGTGGCCTGTAGTTGAAGAAGTGTCGTGATGATCTCTCCATTGGCAAAAGATTCCGGAATAGTCCCCAATTCGGATCTCCGGGAGGGGACTGCCAAGGGGGAGGTTACCATGAGAAAAAGATTGAATAATCAACGAAAGGATAACGTTCTACGAGTCGGGGCGTGGCATGTCAGAAGCTTGAACGTGGTAGGGAAACTAGAAAATCTGAAAAGGGAAATGCAAAGGCTCAATCTAGATATAGTAGGGGTCAGTGAAGTGAAGTGGAAGGAAGACAAGGATTTCTGGTCAGATGAGTATCGGGTAATATCAACAGCAGCAGAAAATGGTATAACAGGTGTAGGATTCGTTATGAATAGGAAGGTAGGGCAGAGGGTGTGTTACTGTGAACAGTTCAGTGACCGGGTTGTTCTAATCAGAATCGACAGCAGACAAACACCGACAACAATAGTTCAGATATACATGCCGACGTCGCAAGCTGAAGATGAACAGATAGAGAAAGTGTATGAGGATATTGAAAGGGTAATACAGTATGTAAAGGGGGACGAAAATCTAATAGTCATGGGCGACTGGAATGCTGTTGTAGGGGAAGGAGTAGAGAAAAAGGTTACAGGAGAATATGGGCTTGGGACAATGATTGAAAGAGGAGAAAGACTAAATGAGTTTTGTAATAAGTTTCAGCTAGTAATAGCGAATACCCTGTTCAAGAAGCACAAGAGGAGGAGGTATACTTGTAATCTAATTGAAATCTTCCCGTATCTCCCGGCCTTTTCCATCATGGTCAGACAGAGATTCCGAAATCAGATATTGGATTGTAAGGCGTACCCAGGAGCAGATATAGACTCAGATCACAATATAGTAGTGATGAAGAGTAGGCTGAAGTTCAAGACATTAGTCAGGAAGAATCAATACGCAAAGAAGTGGGATACGGAAGTTCTAAGGAATGACGATATACGTTTGAAGTTCTCTAACGGTATAGATACAGCAATAAGGAAAGCACAGTAGGCAGCACAGTTGAAGAGGAATGGACATCTCTAAAAAGGGTCATCACAGAAGTTGGGAAGGAAAACATAGGTACAAAGAAGGTAGCTGCGAAGAAACCATGGGTAACAGAAGAAATACTTCAGTTGATTGCTGAAAGGAGGAAGTACAAACATGTCCCGGGAAAATCAGGAATACAGAAATACAAGTCGCTGAGGAATGAAATAAATATGAAGTGCAGGGAAGCTAAGACGAAATGGCTGCAGGAAAAATGTGAAGACTTCGAAAAGATATGATTTTCGGAAGGACAGACTCAGCATACAGGAAAGTCAAAACAACCTTTGGTGACATTAAAAGCAACGGTGGTAACATTAAAAGTGCAACACGAATTCCTCTGTAGAGGAGAGAGCAGATAGGTGGAAAGAATACATTGAAAGCCTCTATGAGGGTGAAGATTTGTCTGATGTGATAGAAGAAGGAACAGGAGTCGATTTAGAAGAGATAGGGGATCCAGTATTAGAATCGGAATTTAAAAGACCTTTGGAGGACTTACGGTCAAATAAGGCAGAAGGGATAGATAACATTCCATCTGAATTTCTAAAATCATTAAGGGGAAGTGGCAACAAAACGACTATTCACGTTGGTGTGTAGAATATATGAATCTGGCGACATACCATCTCACTTTCGGAAAAGCATCATCCACACAATTCCGAAGACGGCAAGAGCTGACAAGTGCGAGAATTATCGCACAATCAGCTTAACAGCTCATGCATCGAAGCTGCTTACAAGAATAATATACAGAAGAATGGAAAAGAAAATTGAGAATGCGCTAGGTGACGATCAGTTTGGCTTTAGGAAAAGTAAAGGCACGAGAGAGGCAATTCTGACGTTACGGCTAATGATGGAAGCAAGGCTGAAGAAAAATCAAGACACGTTCATAGGATTTGTCGACCTGGTAAAAGCGTTCGACAATATAAAATGGTGCGAGCTGTTCGAAATACTGAAAAAAGTAGGGGTAAGCTATAGGGAGAGACGGGTCATATACAATATGTACAACAACCAAGAGGGAATAATAAGAGTGGACGATCAAGAACGAAGAGCTCGTATTAAGAAGGGAGTAAGACAAGGCTGTAGCCTTTCGCCCCTACTCTTCAATCTGTACATCGAGGAAGCAATGATGGAAATAAAAGAAAGGTTCAGGAGTGGAATTAAAATACAAGGTGAAAGGATATCAATGATACGATTCGCTGATGACATTGCTAACCTGCGTGAAAGTGAAGAAGAATTAAATGATCTGCTGAACGGAATGAACAGTCTAATGAGTACACAGTATGGTTTGAGCGTAAGTCGGAGAAAGACGAAGGTAATGAGAAGTAGTAGAAATGAGAACAGCGAGATACTTAACATCAGGATTGATGGTCACGAAGTCAATGAAGTTAAGGAATTCTGCTACCTAGGCAGTAAAATAACCAATGACGGACGGAGCAAGGAAGACATCAAAAGCAGACTCGCTATGGCAAAAAAGGCATTTCTGGCCAAGAGAAGTCTACTAATATCAAATACCGGCCTTAATTTGAGGAAGAAATTTCTGAGGATGTACGTCTGGAGTACAGCATTGTATGGTAGTGAAACATGGACTGTGGGAAAACCGGAACAGAAGAGAATCGAAGCATTTGAGATATGCTGCTATAGACGAATGTTGAAAATTAGGTGGACTGATAAGGTAAGGAATGAGGAGGTTCTACGCAGAATCGGAGAGGAAAGGAATATGTGGAAAACACTGATAAGGAGAAGGGGCAGGATGATAGGACATCTGCTAAGACATGAGGGAATGACTTCCATGGTACTAGAGGGAGCTGTAGAGGGCAAAACTGTAGAGGAAGACAGAGATTGGAATACGTCAAGCAAATAATTGAGGACGTAGGTTGCAAGTGCTACTCTGAGATGAAGAGGTTAGCACAGGAAAGGAATTCGTGGCGGGCCGCATCAAGCCAGTCAGTAGACTGATGACGAAAAAAAAAAAATCGGTATGAGGTTTTTTCAGTGAATTTGTCACATGTGAAGATGTCAGTTCTAGCTGAAACCGATAATGTATTTAACATATATAAGTGATGGTGATGTAATAAATTATTCTGCCGCGCGTGATTAGCCTAGCGGTCTGGGGCGCTGCAGTCATGGACTCTGCGGCTGGTCCCGGCGGAGGTTCGAGTCCTCCCTCGGGCATGGGTGTGTGTGTTTGTCCTTAGGATAATTTAGGTTAACTACGGTGTACGCTTAGGGACTGACGACCTTAGCAGTTAAGTCCCATAAGATTTCACACATAATAAATTATTCCACAAACACAAAGTTTGCCTTCTTAGCTAATAGGCACTGCATCAATTTTCTAAACACTTTCACTGCCCTCTTCTGCTGTTGCAATCGCTTTGGTTCTCAGGAAGAACAACTGCTGGTAAGCCTCTGTGCGATCTCGAATCTCCCCATTTTTACCTTTCGTGAGATACATGTACACTGTGCGATCAAAAGTCTCCGGACGCCACCAAAACCATATGTTTTTCATATTAGGTGCGTTGTGCTGACACCTAATGCGACGTACTCCTCATCAGCGACCTCAGTAGTCATTAGACATCGTGAGAGAGCAGAATGGGGCGCTCCGCGGAACTCACGAACTTCGAACGTGGGCAGCTGATCAGGTGTCACATGTGTCATACGTCTATACGCGAGATTTCCTCCCTCATAAACATCCCTAGGTCCACTGTTTCCGATGTGATAGTGAAGTGGAAACGTGAAGGGACACGTACAGGACAAAAGCGCACAGGCCGACCTCGTCTGTTGACTGACAGAGACCTCCGACAGTTGAAGAGGGTTGTAATGTGTAATACGCAGACCATCACACAGGATCCACTGCAAGTACTATGACAGTTAGGCTCGAGGTGAGAAAGGTTAGATTTCATGATCGAGCGGCTGCTCATAAGCCAAACATCACGCTGGTAAATGCCAAACGACTCCTCGCTTGTTGTAAGGAGAGTAAACATTGGACGATTGATCAGTGGAAAAAAGTAGTGTGGAGTGACGAATCACGGTGCACAATGTGGCAATTCGATGGCAGGGTGTGGGTATGGCGAATGCCCAGTGTGTGTGGTGCCAACAGTAAAATTCGGAGGCGGTGGTGTTATGGCGTGGTCGTGTTTTTCATCGAGGGGGCTTGCACCCCTTGTTGTTTTGCGTGGCACTATCACAGCACATGCCTAAATTGATGTTTTAAGCACCTTCTTGCTGTCCACTGTTGAAGAACAATTCGGGGATGGCGAATGAATCTGTCAACACGATCGAGCACCTGTTCCTAACGCACGGAGTGGTTACACGACAATAACATCCCTGTAAAGGACTGGCCTGCTCAGAGCCCTGACTTCAATTCTATAGAACACCTTTGGGATGTTTTGGGACGCCGACTTCGTGCCAGGCCTCACCGACCGACATGGATATGTCTCCTCAGTTCAGCATTCCGTGAAGAATGGGCTGCCATTCCTCAATAAACCTTCCAGCACGTGATTGAATGTAGGCCTGCGAGAGTGGAAGCTGTCATCAAAGCCAAGGGTGGGCCAACACCATACTGAATTCCAGTATTACCGTTGGAGGGTGCCACGAACTTGTAAGTCATTTTAGCCAGGTGTCCGGATACTTTTGATCACATAGTGTACATTCCCGGAATGTTAACACAGTGATGGAGAATGCGTCTCTTACAGCATCTGCCACTGTAGATGGCCGAGTACATCAGTGACACTTCCTCCCTTAGTACATGAACCTGTAACGAAACGCCCTGCCCTTACTGGACCTTCCCTACTACCTCAATCAACCATATCCGGTATGGATCCCACACTGACGCGCAACGGCCCAATGAGAGCTTCTGTAAGCTACCTTGCAAGCCACATCATCAGACGCCAGCCTTTCCTCATTCCCACTCAACACCTCCGTGTGTCCTACACTATCCGCAAACTCAGGTGTTGTTACAGCATTGTTTCTTTTATTCTTGTAGTAGTATTTTTCTGTACGGATCTACAGTGATTGTGTATTTCCTGAAACAACCCATTTTCCTGTGGAGACTATTGCTTCATTTTGAAGTAATTTTACTTCGTGATTAAGCAATTCGCTAACTCCAGATCCTTGCTCAATATCAAGTTGAATCACAAAATAATCTGTGACACGGTTAGTACGAGACACATTGTACACATCAGTGTTGGGTGGAGCGCTCATAATGAGAGTTTAGAGTAGGTGCAGGCACAAAGACCACAGGTGCGAAGTCCACGTCTGAAATGGAAAAAGTACTACCCTTGTGTGGATTTCGCGACTTTGCCGCCATGCATAAAAAATTAAAATATGTCGTTGTGACTGCTGAAATGGAAACACACGTGGCACCATCATCGTTTTATAATCGGATGTGACGCGTGACAGATTACAATTGACAGATTAAAATTGTGTACCATAGCAGGACTCGAACCAGTTAAGTCCCGCATTTGCAGGCAAGTAGTTTAACTACAGAGCTATACCAACACGATTAAAATGCTACCCTCATAGTTTTAGCCAGTAGCTCATCATCTATCTTCCAAACTACACAGCAGTTCACCTGTGTATCTCGCAGGACTAGCACACCTGGAAGAGAGGATACTGCGGAGACACGGCTTAGCCACAGCGTGGGGATTTTTCCAAAATGAAATGTCGCTCTGTAGCCGATCTGGAACTTATTGGCAGATTAAAAATGGGCGCCAGACCGGGAGTCGAACCTGGGACCTACCTGGTCCAGTACGCTATGCAGGAGAGCTTCTGTGAAGTTCGGAAGGTAGGAGGTACTAGGGGAGGTAGGAGGTACTAGGGGAGGTAGGAGGTACTAGGGGAGGTAGGAGGTACTAGGGGAGGTAGGAGGTACTAGGGGAGGTAGGAGGTACTAGGGGAGGTAGGAGGTACTAGGGGAGGTAGGAGGTACTAGGGGAGGTAGGAGGTACTAGGGGAGGTAGGAGGTACTAGGGGAGGTAGGAGGTACTAGGGGAGGTAGGAGGTACTAGGGGAGGTAGGAGGTACTAGGGGAGGTAGGAGGTACTAGGGGAGGTAGGAGGTACTAGGGGAGGTAGGAGGTACTAGGGGAGGTAGGAGGTACTAGGGGAGGTAGGAGGTACTAGGGGAGGTAGGAGGTACTAGGGGAGGTAGGAGGTACTAGGGGAGGTAGGAGGTACTAGGGGAGGTAGGAGGTACTAGGGGAGGTAGGAGGTACTAGGGGAGGTAGGAGGTACTAGGGGAGGTAGGAGGTACTAGGGGAGGTAGGAGGTACTAGGGGAGGTAGGAGGTACTAGGGGAGGTAGGAGGTACTAGGGGAGGTAGGAGGTACTAGGGGAGGTAGGAGGTACTAGGGGAGGTAGGAGGTACTAAGGGAGGTAGGAGGTACTAGGGGAGGTAGGAGGTACTAGGGGAGGTAGGAGGTACTAGGGGAGGTAGGAGGTACTAGGGGAGGTAGGAGGTACTAGGGGAGGTAGGAGGTACTAGGGGAGGTAGGAGGTACTAGGGGAGGTAGGAGGTACTAGGGGAGGTAGGAGGTACTAGGGGAGGTAGGAGGTACTAGGGGAGGTAGGAGGTACTAGGGGAGGTAGGAGGTACTAGGGGAGGTAGGAGGTACTAGGGGAGGTAGGAGGTACTAGGGGAGGTAGGAGGTACTAGGGGAGGTAGGAGGTACTAGGGGAGGTAGGAGGTACTAGGGGAGGTAGGAGGTACTAGGGGAGGTAGGAGGTACTAGGGGAGGTAGGAGGTACTAGGGGAGGTAGGAGGTACTAGGGGAGGTAGGAGGTACTAGGGGAGGTAGGAGGTACTAGGGAAGGTAGGAGGTACTAGGGAAGGTAGGAGGTACTAGGGAAGGTAGGAGGTACTAGGGAAGGTAGGAGGTACTAGGGAAGGTAGGAGGTACTAGGGGAGGTAGGAGGTACTAGGGGAGGTAGGAGGTACTAGGGGAGGTAGGAGGTACTAGGGGAGGTAGGAGGTACTAGGGGAGGTAGGAGGTACTAGGGGAGGTAGGAGGTACTAGGGGAGGTAGGAGGTACTAGGGGAGGTAGGAGGTACTAGGGGAGGTAGGAGGTACTAGGGGAGGTAGGAGGTACTAGGGGAGGTAGGAGGTGCGAGGGCCGGTCGTCAGACGAGCTTCGGCTGCTGAGTCAGCAGCACACTTGCCCGAACATCCAGAGGTACCAGGGACGAGTCCCGGGCCGACGTGCAATGTGTCCCTCAAAGAAGGAATGAGTAACAAAATGATTGAACTTCAATTCTCCGAAAACTCAAATGTTCAGAGCTAGAAAATATCACATATATTAAAAAAACAGGGATAATCATAATTTTAATGTTACCCTGTATTAAGACTCCTACTACGCCAAAGACATTATCTGCAGTTTACCGTTTTTTTTTGGGGGGGGGGGGCGGGGGGTTATGTGCAGGACCGTAATTGGGGGGCGGAAGAGGTTAGTGACGGTGCACTATAAAAATATGAAGTATAATGCAACACATCATGCGTATTACACAGAAACAGTATTCGGAAATTTAGATTGCAAGGTTCGACTTGTGAAAACGCGAATGTAATTTGTCTCGCAGGAAGACGTCCAACGATATAACACTCGACCCACCATCCTACCCCATACGCGAGTGGCGGGGGACAACTTTTAAATTTTCTATGTGAACCCCCGTTTTATATTGCAGATTACAATTCTACGGCAAAATCTCCGAATGTTTCGTCTGAAGTATTTTCTTCGTTACGCCCTAGACGGCGCTGAAATCAGAGACATGGAAATGGGTACGAAATCGTAATTTCCTACATGCTACTCAATGGCCGCCGAATATCCAGTGACACATGGGATCGGAGGATGCTAAGTTCACCCAACCTGGATTGATGTGACGTCATTATTACTTAATACGCTTTAGTAGATTAACACAACTATCGACTTTCACGAATGTTCGAGATTCTAAACTGTCGTCAGCTAGTGGTATGTTTTGACACGTGCGATTCTGAAAACAGCTCAGTGTGGCAGCGTATATGTATTTCACCAAAATAAAAGTAAAAGAGCTGGATGTTAATAGAAATATTCCTGACCGTGGTCTTGAAAACATCACGCACAACACATTTCTTAAGAAAGTGAAGTCTTCTTATGTCTCGACCAGATTAGATTGTGTGATTGTTGTACTGAATGCTTACGCCGAGAATAATATTTATTTATTATCAACATTTTAGTATGGTTTCATACAATTAGTCTTGTCACTACATATCTTGCTGACTTTTTTTTCTTAATTTATAAAGCTGAAAGAGAACTCGATCAAGTTTGTTAGCTAACTAATTGACATGTCCATCCCAAGATAATCTTTTATCAACCATAATTCCAAGTAATTTTACACTCGGACCGCAGAGACGGGTACCTTAGTGTCCAGTAATGACTGGTGTGAAGAAGAATGATTGAATTTCGAACTTAAAAAGAAAAATATGAGGCACTGTTGAAGAAAAATCGTCGACCGGAGATGAAATACGAGGGGAAGTGGATTTCTCAATGCAATCTTAACCAAAGGTTAGTGTCTAGTACTGATTGACGTAAGAAATGATTGAATGCAATGTAAAAGCATTCCATGGTGGTATGATAAACCAGACGTACTGTATATTATGTCAAGTATACAACCACAATAGTTTTAGCATGTACCTGGCCATGTCAATGAGGTTTATGGCAGCAGTATAATTTGGTAAGATAAGATTATGCAAATTACGAATTGCATCACAACATGAGCGGATAGCCACAATAATTAGAGACGAGCAAACGAAAAACAACGCACAGGACACAAACACAGTACAATCCACGATTTAAACGCAAGGAACGCAAAACACATTTAAACGAATACCGCAGAGCACAGCGCTACCCTGTCACAACCTCTCGAAAGTTCACAAAAGTCGAATAGTCGATATACGGTTTCTATTGTTTTCGATGTAGCGTGTATACGTCATAATGACGTCACATCGTATCCAAGTCCGGTGAACTTAGCATCCTCCCATGGGGCCCCACCCACCTCCATGCTGCGAAGGTAGGACAAGCCAGTATTTGATAATTTCTAATAGCAAACACGATTCTCAATGTTGTATTCCTCCGCCATATCGAACGGCGGACTACTGGTGGCGCCACCGTGGCCACGCAGCGAACTACGAACTACGACGTATCACAGCGGGTAGGTCATTGCGACCGGAGCAAGTGGGCGATGAATGTTGCAAGCACAGAACTAAAAACTGAAATGATTCTGGTTGGTACTGCTGTTCCCTTGTATGCCGAGCGTTTTCCAGAGAAAGCTCGCTCTCGTTCGTTCTTTTACAACGTTGTGAACGCCTTCGTGTGTGATGGCAGCGCACAGACTGAAGCTAAAGTGTCATAGGAGAGGTTAATGAAGTAGCTGCACTAGCGGCAGTGTTCCACAACCTGCGGATGAGCGGCCGGCATTTACTACACCGCCATTCCGGTATGTCCCTGTACTGCATCCGTACCACGTGTCACCGCATCGAGAATTTCACGGCGCCGGCCGGGGTTTTGTGAATGGGCTCGTCAATGTGCAAACGACGACCGCGTTCTTTGCCGAGACACTGTTTCCCAATGAATCTACTTTCACAAACCGCGGTAGCGTTGACCGGCATAACACGCATTACTGGAGTGTAGGCAAGCCGCACCGGTTACGGCAAGTTGACCACCAACGTCCTCGGTCGATTAACGTATGGCGTAGCATCATGATTAACAAACTGATTGGTCCGTATTTTATCGACAGCACTTTGAATAGAAGCAAATATCGAACGTTTCTGGAACAGGAACTACCGGCGCTACTGCAGGATGTTATCCCGAACGTCCGACAAAATATGTGGTTTCAGCATGACGGTTGCCCAGCGCATTACGAAACTGAAGCACGGGAGGTGTAGGACCGTGCTTGCAATGGTCGGTGGCCCTATTAATTGGCCCGCTCAGTCGTCAGATTTCTATCTGCGAGGATGTTTAAAAGACAAGGTGTACCAGGAAGTGCCAACAGGCTCCGCATGCATGGTCGACAGCATCAGAAATGCCTGTGCTAACAACCCCGCAGATATCATTCTATCCTCTGTATGATCTCTTCGTGGGTTGAAGATGGCGGTGCTACGTTTGAACTCTTACTCTGATTGGTAAGGAGGAGCAGTGCTGGCCTCAAGACACGGCCACCGTGGCGCGTACAGTAGTCCTCTGTTAGGAATACAGCATTGCGAATGACGTTTCCTGTTACAAGATATGAAACACTGGCCCGTCCTACCCTAGCAGCACGGAGGTGGAGCGCCACGTTGCATTTGATATTCAAAGGCCATTGAGTAGCATGTCCAAAATTCAATCGCGTATCCATTTCTATTCCCTACATTACGGAGCTGTCTGTGGCGAAACGAAGAAAATGCTTCTCACAAAACGTATGTAGATTTTGCCGTAGAACCATAATCTGTAATAAAGAAATGGGGTTCACACTGAAGATTTCAAAGTTGTACCCCCGCCGCCCACGTATGTATAATTTTGTAGATACATGTACCCTTCTCCATCATCTCTCGAAGTTTGTAATATCACAACGGATTCTCCATATACACTCCTGGAAATTGAAATAAGAACACCGTGAATTCATTGTCCCAGGAAGGGGAAACTTCATTGACACATTCCTGGGGGTCAGATACATCACATGATCACACTGACAGAACCACAGGCACATAGGCACAGGCAACAGAGCATGCACAATGTCTGCACTAGTACAGTGTATATCCACCTTTCGCAGCAATACAGGCTGCTATTCTCCCATGGAGACGATCGTAGAGATGCTGGATGTAGTCCTGTGGAACGGCTTGGCATGCCATTTCCACCAGGCGCCTCAGTTGGACCAGCGTTCGTGCTGGACGTGCAGACCGCGTAAGACGACGCTTCATCCAGTCCCAAACATGCTCAATGGGGGACAGATCCGGAGATCTTGCTGTGCCAGGGTAGTTGACTTACACCTTCTAGAGCACGTTGGGTGGCACGGGATACATGCGGACGGGCATTGTCCTGTTGGAACAGCAAGTTCCCTTGCCAGTCTAGGAATGGTAGAACGATGGGTTCGATGACGGTTTGGATGTACCGTGCACTATTCGGTGTCCCCTCGACGATCACCAGAGGTGTACGGCCAGTGTAGGAGATCGCTCCCCACACCACGATGCCGGGTGTTGGCCCTGTGTGCCTCGGTCGTATGCAGTCCTGATTGTGGCGCTCACCTGCACGGCGCCAAACACGCATACGACCATCATTGGCACCAAGGCAGAAGCGACTCTCATCGCTGAAGACGACAAGTCTCCATTCGTCCCTCCATTCACGCCTGTCGCGACACCACTGGAGGCGGGCTGCACGATGTTGGGGCGTGAGCGGAAGACGGCCTAACGGTGTGCGGGACCGTAGCCCAGCTTCATGGAGACGGTTGCGAATGGTCCTCGCCGATACCCCACGAGCAACAGTGTCCCTAATTTGCTGGGAAGTGGCGGTGCGGTCCCCTACGGCACTGCGTAGGATCCTACGGTCTTGGCGTGCATCCATGCGTCGCTGCGGTCGGGTCCCAGGTCGACGGGCACGTGCACCTTCCGCCGACCACTGGCGACAACATCGATGTACTGTGGAGACCTCACGCCCCACGTGTTGAGCAATTCGGCGGTACGTCCACCCGGCCTCCCGCATGCCTACTATACGCCCTCGCTCAAAGTTCGTCAACTGCACATACGGTTCACGTCCACGCTGTCGCGGCTCTCGCAGTGTCCGGAGCAAGTATGGTGGGTCTGACACACCGGTGTCAATGTGTTCTTTTTTCGATTTCCAGGAGTGTATGTGCTGCGTGCTACGAGTGTTGCCGAGAAAGTAATCCACCGTATTTTTTTTTTTTTTCATCCGAAAACAATGCTACGAAAGTGAAACGTTATATATGTATTATTTGAAGTCTCCTGAGTGAGCACGCCAAGTTTCTGTCATTTCAGACAGATAACGTAGCTGCTGGACAGTTTCAAAATGGCGTCTGTAGTTGATGTATGTTACAAGCACCGTCCATTCGTTGAACTGCATAGAAGGGAACTGTGGGGAATATTCACAAACGCTTGTGCAAAGTCTGTGGAGCGTCTACTGCCGACAGAAGTACAGCTAGTCGCTGGGCACGGAGGGTGAGGTCATCAGAAGGCGGTTCGGCGGAGCCCCACGATTTGCAGCGGTCGGGGAGACCGTCCGCGGCTGCCACGCCCTACAGCCGTGAACCAGGCCCCTCGGACCTCCGCTTGTTTGGGCCATTTGTGGAAGGCGTTTTGAGGACGATGAGGAGGCGACTCACACAGTGGAGCACTGGCTCCGCCACCAAAACAAGGATTGGTGCCGTGCCGACGGGGAATACAGGCCGTGGTTTCGCGCTAGAGGAAGGCCATGGAATGAGGTGCAGAATATGTGAGAAAATAGGGTTTGCAGCTAAAACACCGTTCTGTCGTGAGTGTGATTCTCATTTTGTTTAATAAAGAATTGTTGAAGAAAAAAATGAGGTGCTTTACTTTCTGGGCAACCCTCATATTTCAGTCTCTTCACTTAAAATGAATGTATGATGTACGATGGCGCGCTATCAACACGTCACGAAACCAACCGCAAAAAAAAAAAAAAAAAAAAAAAAAAAAAAAAAAAAAAAAAAAAAAAAAAAAAAGTGTTCAAATGTGTGTGAAATCTTATAGGACTTAGCTTCTAAGGTCATCAGTCCCTAAGCTTACACACTACTTAACCTAAATTATCCTAAGGACAAACATCAAAAATGGATAATCTGGTGGATACTACATTAAATTTATGGTTGGATATATCTAACCAAAATGAAATAACCTTAAATATGACAATATGGTGCTAACTCGAACTTTGAGTTCGATTTTTGTGTTTTTTTCCACTCTTTATAGTTTTACAAAAGAGAGTTAATATTAACAAATTTCAAATACTATAAGCTCCCAAGAATTGTTTATTTTTCGGAGTCAAATTTTGAAGTTAATAGGTTGAACTGTTCTCCTTTTTATGCAGCACGGCGTTTTGAAAAATCGTTTCTAGAGCAAAATCTATTTAAAGTTTAGGGAAAACTTTTATATGTATTACTAGTTCAATTACCATAAAAAGTGAATGTTATTACATTTTTTTGATGTCGCTGAACACAAATCTGAAGTTATATTTTCAATATTCAAAATAGCTAATCTAATATGGTAGACCGAAGATTGTGTTTTGACCGAAGTCTAACAAAAGTGCTTTCGTTACCTACGTTTAGACTGCAATTCCTTGAGTGTTCATCAACCCTTCCTCCAACTCCAGTTGTTCCTGGAGAGCAGTCCCCTCGTACTTGGCGAGAAAAGCCGATCTGTCTGAGCTGGATACACTGCACACGTTGTTCGTCGGCTTTTTCAATGAATATGTCGGCATGCGCACTGGAATACTTGTATAAGTAATTTTGTGGAACTTGTGTCACAGCATGACAAGTTTTATTCCTCTGCGGCCGAGAAAGTTCCATAGCAGCAATTGCACTGCTTGGAACAATGAGCTGTAGAAACTCTGGAAACCCACGGATTAAAAAATCTTTTCATCTCAGCAGTCTAGAAACACATACCTTTCAAAAATGAAAAAACATCGAATTTTCAACCGTTTTGAATGAGAACCTGGCCGTAACAGACAATCAGGTATGGGCCGATGCATCGTCTTGATGCATAGTCCTCTGTTCGAATCGTTTTGCTTCTCATTTTCTCATGGAGGCGAGAAAGAACCTCTAGGTAGTAATGTTAATTACGAGTTTACCTACTAGAAAGCTGCGAAGATACACATTTCTACGAATATCGAACGAAGCAATCGTCATCACTCTGAATCTTGATTTGCTCACTCCAGCGTTTTTCGCTCTCGGTGGAGTTAGGCTCTTCCAGTGCATGGACTGGCGCTTACTTTCTGGATTAAAGTGAAAAACCAAGATTTACCACATGTTGTCACTCTTTCCAAGAAATCAGGATCTTTTCAATGGTATTCAAAGTGTAACTACAAACATCTTTACGTGATTCTTTTTGTTGTATAGTGAAAATTTTCGGCACCATTTTCGCACATTGTTTTCTCATATTAAAATGGTTATGTAAAATTTGCCTTACGCATTCTTTGTCAATTCCTATAGTTTCAGCAATTTATCAAATTCTCAACCGACGTTCAGATCGAATGAGATTATCTAGTTTTCCGATCATTTCATCGGATTTTTTTATGTTGAAGGGCGTCGCAGGCACGAGTGATCCTCAACGTCTTGTCTTGGAAACGAATGGACCACTCAAAAACTCGCGTACGTGGTCAGTAATCTTTTACTAAAGGAAGTGTGTGTCGAAAATAGTTTTCAGTAGCAGTTATTCCAAGTTTCGTGTGAAACTTCACGACATTTCGTTGCTCTATCATTACACTTC
The DNA here is from genome assembly GCF_023897955.1 of Schistocerca gregaria. Classification (NCBI taxonomy): domain Eukaryota; kingdom Metazoa; phylum Arthropoda; class Insecta; order Orthoptera; family Acrididae; genus Schistocerca; species Schistocerca gregaria. Next base: position 219,666,184 of record NC_064929.1, read on the forward strand.
TCGTTTCACCGTCCAAACAAAACACCAGCTCCTACACAAACGAAGGTCACGGCCACACTGACTTGCCTACAGACACCAGAGGTCCTGCCTACAAGACTTCCCAGCTATTAGTCGTTCACCTTTGGCACTCTGTGACACCACCAGTCCCGTTATTTTATAGCCACACCTCGTATACTAGTGTGTTATACTGGTTTCCAGAACATTAAACTGCACTCACACACTGCACATGCAAAAACATGCGTACTGTAATACACAAATACAGATGAGTTCGTCACACATAAATATACTCCACTGTGCCAAACCAGTAACGAGTGGTGCAAAATGATGCGTCAGCAGAAAAGCAAGGAAATTTGCAAGACCCATCTCAAGAAGGACAAAACCGGTAATGGTTTGATTTGAAGAAACTTTTTAACACTTTTGAGTGCCATGCCGATAATATCAACGAGCAGTGGCCGTCCTCACTAAGATGTTGCACCCGTAATATTTCAGGCATCACACTGTTTCCTACATCGAAGACAACGTAAATATCACGTGGCATGACACTCAGAATTGCTGTCTGAGTTATAAATCTTATAACACTGTACTGGAGCTGTGGTTCTCAGTGTGACTGCTTTTGACAAGTTGTGTAATATATTCAAAATGATGAAAAGCACATCTAAAATCCATTGAAACACATGTAGATAGACAATAGTGAAAAACGCCCATTCCACGTTGCAGGTAATATCTGAGTATGTAGCATGACTTGGGGAGCCTCAGTAACCGAACAACCAACCCGAAAGAGCAACGAATCACCCAACGGACCGACCGACCGACCAACAAACCGACCGACCTACCAACAAACCGACTAATGTGTCAGGCTACACACGTCCCCACCAACTGCACGCAACGGCCTACACTACAATTTGTCTTTTGCATCCTTTTCATGGATTCCTTAGCACATCTACATCTATACTGCACTCTGCAAGCCACCTTACAGTGTGTGGCCGAGAGTACTTTGTGTACAACTTCCACTTCTTTGTATAATAATTTATTACGTCACGCTCATTTAAATACACTGATCGAAAAAAATGTTAACATCACGGAATTGTGAGACTTAAACGAAAGTTCGTAGCTGTGTTTCTGCATCTGACAGATGATGTCTATTCAAATTTCGCTAGTAGCGCCACTATGAGGCTGCAAATCAGGTTTACTTTAAATTCACGCTGTAAAGTTCGTGAGAGATTGAGACTGAATGTGGTGAGGTGGTGTAAGGCAACAAAGACGCCATTAGCAACACCTTACTCAGTTTAAACGAGGTCAAGTAATAGTGTTACGAGAAGCTGGAGGTTCCATCTGTGATACTGCCTTAACACTTGGCAAGAATGTAGCCACTGTACGTGACTGCTGGCAGTGGGGGTCACGAGAACATACGGTCGCAAGAAGACCGGGCTTCGGAAGGCCACGCGACGCAACAGAGAGGCAAGATCGCCGTGTTCGGGGTAGGTGTCTGGCGCAC